>NC_138807.1:4626781-4759573 GCF_965178545.1 Coloeus monedula | reverse complement strand
GGGAAAAGGGGAATTTTGGGGAGAAATGGGAATTTTGGGGGGAAAAGGGGAATTTTGGGGGAAAAGGGGGGAATTTTGAGGGGAAAAGGGGGAATTTTGAGGGGAAAATGGGGAATTTTGGGGAGAAATGGGGGAATTTTGGGGGAAAAGGGGGAATTTTGAGGGGAAAAGGGGAATTTGTGGGAGGGAAAATGGGGGAATTTTGGGGGGAAAAGGGGGGAATTTGGGAAAAGGGCCCCCCTCACCTTCCAGCTGCTCTCGTCCTCCTTCTCCTCGAGGCCGTTGTGGATGTAAACGACGTCGAAGAAGAAATAGGGGCACTGCAGCAGCTTCTGGGGGAAAAAAAGGGGATTTGGGGTAAAAATGGGGAAAAAGGGGATTTGGGGGGAAAAAAAGGGAAAAAAGGGGGAGAAAGGGGGAAAAAAGGGGGAGAAAGGGGGAAAAAGGGGGAAAAAGGGGGAAAAAGGGGGAGAAATGGGGGGATTTGGGGAAAAAAGGGGGGAAAAAAGGGGGAAAAAGGGAAAAGGGATTGGGGGAAAAAAGGGATAAAGGGGGGAAAAGGGGGGATTTGGGAAAAAATGGGAAAAAGTGGGGATTTGGGGGAAAAAGGGGGGAAAAAAGGGGAAAAAGGGGGAAAAGGGGGGAAAAAAGAGGAAAAAGGGGGGAAAAGGGAAAAAAGGGGAAAAAAGGGGAAAAAGGGGAAAAAGGGGGGAAAAAGGGGGAAAAGGGGGAAAAGGGGGAAAAGGGGGAAAAGGGGGGAAAAAGAGGAAAAAGGGGAAAAAAGGGAAAAAAGGGAAAAAAGGGAAAAAAGGGAAAAAAGGGAAAAAAGGGAAAAAAGGGAAAAAAGGGAAAAAAGGGGAAAAAGGGGAAAAAAGGGGAAAAAAGGGAAAAAAGGGGAAAAAGGGAAAAAAGGGGAAAAAGGGGAAAAAGGGGAAAAAGGGGGAAAAAGGGGGAAAAAGGGGAAAAAAGGGGAAAAAAGGGGAAAAAAGGGGAAAAAAGGGGAAAAAGGGAAAAAGGGGAAAAAGGGGAAAAAGGGGGAAAAAAGGGGAAAAAAGGGGAAAAAAGGGGAAAAAAGGGGAAAAAGGGGAAAAAAGGGGAAAAAAGGGGAAAAAAGGGAAAAGGGGAAAAAGGGAAAAAGGGGAAAAAGGGGAAAAAAGGGGAAAAAGGGGAAAAAAGGGGAAAAAGGGGGAAAAAAGGGGAAAAAAGGGGAAAAAAGGGGAAAAAAGGGGAAAAAAGGGGAAAAAGGGGGAAAAAGGGAAAAAGGGGAAAAAGGGGGAAAAAAGGGGAAAAAAGGGAAAAAGGGGAAAAAGGGGGGGAAAAAGGGAGGAAAAAGGGGGGGAAAAGGGGAGAAAAGGGGAAAAAACGGAAAAAGGGGAAAAAAGGGGAAAAAAGGGGAAAAAAGGGGAAAAAAGGGGAAAAAAGGGGAAAAAAGGGGAAAAAAGGGGAAAAAAGGGGAAAAAAGGGGAAAAAAGGGGAAAAAAGGGGAAAAAAGGGGATTTGGGGGGAAATGGGGAGGATTTTGGGGGTGGGAAAATGGGATTTTTGAAGGAGGAAAATGGGGAGGATTTTGGGGGAGAAATGGGATTTTTGAGGGGAAAACGGGATTTTTGAGAGGGAAAAAGCCATTTTTGAGAGGGAAAAAGCCATTTTTGAGGGGGAAAATGGGATTTTTGAGGGGGAAAATGGGATTTTTGAGGGGGAAAATGGGATTTTTGAGGGGGAAAATGGGATTTTTGAGGGGGAAAAAGCGATTTTTGAGAGGGAAAATGGGATTTTTGAGGGGAAAACGGGATTTTTGAGGGGGAAAAAGCCATTTTTGAGAGGGAAAAAGCCATTTTTGAGGGGGAAAAAGCGATTTTTGAGAGTAAAACGGTATTTTTGAGGGGAAAACAGGATTTTTGAGAGGGAAAAAGCCATTTTTGAGGGGGAAAAAGCGATTTTTGAGGGGAAAATGGGATTTTTGAGGGGAAAACGGGATTTTTGAGGGAGGAAAATGGGGAGGATTTTGGGGGAAATGGGATTTTGGGGGGAAAATGGGATTTTAGAGAGGGAAAAGAGGCGGATTTTGGGGTGGAAATGGGGAGGATTTTGAGGTGGAAAACAGGATTTTTGAGAGGGAAAACGGGATTTTTGAGGGGAAAACGGTATTTTTGAGAGGGAAATGGGATTTTTGAGGGGGAAAAAGCCATTTTTGAGAGGAAAAAAGCCATTTTTGAGAGGAAAAAAGCCATTTTTGAGAGGGAAAAAGCCATTTTTGAGAGGGGAAAAAGCGATTTTTGAGGGGGAAATGGGATTTTTGAGGGGGAAATGGGATTTTTGAGGGGGAAATGGGATTTTTGAGAGGGAAATGGGATTTTTGAGGGGAAAATGCAATTTTTGAGGGGAAAAAAGCGATTTTTGAGAGGGAAAATGCGATTTTTGAGGGGGGAAAGCGATTTTTGAGGGGAAAATGCGATTTTTGAGGGGAAAATGGGATTTTTGAGAGGGAAAAAGCGATTTTTGAGGGGGAAAAAGCCACTTTTGAGAGGGAAAAAGCCATTTTTGAGAGGGAAAAAGCGATTTTTGAGAGGAAAAAAGCAATGTTTGACGGGAAAACGGGATTTTTGAGAGGGAAAATGGTATTTTTGAGGGGAAAACAGGATTTTTGAGAGGGAAATGGGATTTTTGAGGGGGAAAAAGCGATTTTTGAGAGGGAAAAAGCCATTTTTGAGAGGAAAAAAGCCATTTTTGAGAGGAAAAAAGCCATTTTTGAGAGGGGAAAAAGCCATTTTTGAGAGGGGAAAAAGCCATTTTTGAGGGGGAAATGGGATTTTTGAGGGGGAAATGGGATTTTTGAGAGGGAAAAAGCGATTTTTGAGGGGAAAATGCAATTTTTGAGGGGGAAAAAGCGATTTTTGAGAGGGAAAATGCGATTTTTGAGGGGGGAAAGCGATTTTGAGGGGGAAATGGGATTTTTGAGGGGAAAATGCGATTTTTGAGAGGGAAAAAGCCATTTTTGAGAGGGAAACGGGATTTTTGAGAGGGAAAACGCGATTTTTGAGGGGGAAACGGGATTTTTGAGAGGGAAAATGGGATTTTTGAGGGGGAAATGGGATTTTTGAGGGGGAAAATGGGATTTTTGAGGGGGAAAATGGGATTTTTGAGGGGGAAAATGGGATTTTTGAGAGGGAAAATGGGATTTTTGAGGGGGAAATGGGATTTTTGAGGGGGAAAATGGGATTTTTGAGGGGGAAAATGGGATTTTTGAGGGGGAAAATGGGATTTTTGAGGGGGAAATGGGATTTTTGAGGGGGAAATGGGATTTTTGAGGGGGAAAAAGCGATTTTTGAGGGGGAAAATGGGATTTTTGAGGGAAAAATGGGATTTTTGAGGGGGAAAATGGGATTTTTGAGGGGGAAAATGGGATTTTTGAGGGGGAAATGGGATTTTTGAGGGGGAAAAAGCGATTTTTGAGGGGGAAAATGGGATTTTTGAGGGGAAAAAGCCATTTTTGAGAGGGAAAATGGGATTTTTGAGGGGGAAAAAGCGATTTTTGAGAGGGAAAAAGCGATTTTTGAGGGGGAAAAAGCGATTTTTGAGGGGGAAAAAGCCATTTTTGAGAGGGAAAATGGGATTTTTGAGGGGAAAACGGTATTTTTGAGGGGAAAATGGGATTTTTGAGGGGGAAATGGGATTTTTGAGGGGGAAAAAGCCATTTTTGAGGGGGAAAAAGCCATTTTTAAGGGGGAAATGGGATTTTTGAGGGGAAAAAGAGATTTTTGAGAGGGAAAATGGGATTTTTGAGGGGGAAAAAGCGATTTTTGAGGGGGAAAAAGCGATTTTTGAGGGGGAAAAAGCCATTTTTGAGGGGGAAAAAGCCATTTTTGAGAGGGAAAATGGGGAGGATTTTTGAGGGAGGAAAATGGGGAGGATTTTGGAGTGGAAATGAGGCGGATTTTGGGGTGGAAATGGGGAGGATTTTGAGGTGGAAAACAGGATTTTTGAGAGGGAAAACGGGATTTTTGAGGGGAAAATGCGATTTTTGAGAGGGAAAAAGCCATTTTTGAGAGGGAAAAAGCCATTTTTGAGAGGAAAAAAGCGATGTTTGGCGGGAAAACGGGCTTTTTGAGAGGGAAAAGGGGCTTTTAGAGAGGAAAACGGAGGAGGATGTTGGGGTGGGGCGGGCATGGGGAGGGTGGCACCCACCTTGACGGGCTCCCCCCCACAGAACTGGGGTTGGCAGCGCGGGCGCCCGAACACCAGGATGGTCCTGACCACGTAGGGCGGGGGGATGGTCTGGACGTTGTCGGTCACGGGCAACTCGACCTTCTGCTGGCTGTGCCCGGGCAAGGGGACACGGCTGGCACCCGCTGGGCCTCAGGGGGCACCCCCAGCCCCAGCATGGAGCGGTTTTTGGGGGGGTTGGAGGGGGAAAAGGGATTTTTTGGAGAGGCCGGAGGGATGTCCCAAGCTCCTTTCTGGCGCCGCGGAAGTCCCTGCTGGCACCTCTAAAATGTCTCCTGGCACCCCTAAAACCTATCCTGGCACCTCTAAAACCTCTCCTGGCACCCCTAAAACCCCTCCTGGTACCCCCAAAACCCCTCCTGGCACCTCTAAAGTCCCTCCTGGCACCCCTAAAACCTCTCCTGGCACCTCTAAAGTCCCTCCTGGCACCCCTAAAACCCCTCCTGGTGTCCCTAAAACCCCTCCTGGCACCCCCAAAACCCCTCCTGGCACCCCTAAAACCCCTCCTGGCACTCCCAAAACCCCTCCTGGCACCCCTAAAACCCCTCCTGGCACCCCCAAAATCTCTCCTGGCACCTCTAAAGTCCCTCCTGGCACCCCTAAAGTCCCTCCTGGCACCCCTAAAACCCCTCCTGGCACCCCTAAAACCCCCCTGGTATCCCCAGAACCTCTCTGGAATCCCCAAAATCTCTCCTGGCACCCCTAAAACCTCTCCTGGCACCCCTAAAATCTCTCCTGGCACCCCTAAAACCCCTCCTGGCACCCCTAAAACCCCCCCTGGCACCCCTAAAACCCCCCTGGTATCCCCAGAACCTCTCTGGAATCCCCAAAATCTCTCCTGGCACCCCTAAAACCTCTCCTGGCACCCCTAAAATCTCTCCTGGCACCCCTAAAACCCCTCCTGGCACCCCCAAAATCTCTCCTGGCACCCCTAAAATCTCTCCTGGCACCCCCAAAACCCCTCCTGGCACCCCTAAAACCTCCCCTGGCACTCCTAAAATCTCTCCTGGCACCTCTAAAACCCCTCCTGGTACCCCTAAAACCCCTCCTGGCACCTCTAAAGTCCCTCCTGGCACCCCTAAATCCTCTCCTGGCACCCCTAAAATCTCTCCTGGCACCCCTAAAACCCCTCCTGGCACCCCTAAAATCTCTCCTGGCACCCCTAAAACCCCCCCTGGCACCTCAAAAATCCCTCCTGGCACCCCTAAAACCTCTCCTGGCACCCCCAAAATCTCTCCTGGCACCCCTAAAACCTCTCCTGGCACCCCTAAAACCTCTCCTGGCACCCCCAAAACCCCTCCTGGCACCCCTAAAATCTCTCCTGGCACCCCCAAAATCTCTCCTGGCACCCCCAAAACCCCTCCTGGCACCCCTAAAATCTCTCCTGGCACCCCTAAAACCTCTCCTGGCACCTATAAAACCCCTCCTGGCACCCCTAAAACCCCTCCTGGCACCCCCAAAACCCCTCCTGGCACCCCCAAAACCCCTCCTGGCACCCCTAAAACCCCTCCTGGCACCCCCAAAACCCCTCCTGGCACCCCCAAAACCCCTCCTGGCACCCCTAAAACCTCTCCTGGCACCTCTAAAGTCCCTCCTGGCACCCCCAAAATCTCTCTGGAATCCCTAAAACCCCTCCTGGTATCCCCAGACCCCTCCTGGCACCCCTAAAACCCCTCCGGGCACCCCCAAAAGTCCCTCCTGGCAGCCCCAGAACCTTTCTGGAACCCCCAAAATCTCTCCTGGCACCCCCAAAACCCCTCCTGGCACCCCCAGAACGCCCCCCTTGCCCCCCAGGCCGTGCTCACATGAGGTTGAAGAGTCCTTCCAGGTCTGAATTCCAAGTCAAGGCCTCATCCTGGCACCGGGACCCCAATGCCACCCCCAGGGGCACCCCCAGGGACACCCCAATGCCACCCTCAGGGGCACCCTCAGGGACACCCCAATGCCACCCCCAGGGGCACCCCAATGCCACCCTTAGGGACACCCCAATGCCACCCCCAGGGGCACCCCCAGGGACACCCCAATGCCACCCTCAGGGACACCCCAATGCCACCCTCAGGGGCACCCCCAGGGACACCCCAGTGCCACCCTTAGGGACACCCCAATGCCACCCCCAGGGGCACCCCGGTGCCACCCTCAGGGACACCCCAATGTCACCCCAGTGCCACCCCAATGCCACCCCAATGCCACCCCAATGCCACCCCAATGTCACCCCAATGCCACCCCAATGCCACCCCAATGCCACCCCAATGTCACCCCAATGCCACCCCAATGCCACCCCAATGTCACCCCAATGCCACCCCAATGCCACCCCCACGGGCACCCCAATGCCACCCCAATGCCACCCCCAATGCCACCCCAATGCCACCCCAATGTCACCCCAATGCCACCCCCACGGGCACCCCAATGCCACCCCAATGCCACCCCCAATGTCACCCCAATGCCACCCCAGTGTCACCCCAATGCCACCCCAATGTCACCCCAGTGCCACCCCAAGGGCACCCCAATGTCACCCCAATGTCACCCCAGTGCCACCCCAAGGGCACCCCAATGTCACCCCAGTGTCACCCCAATGTCACCCCAATGTCACCCCAATGCCACCCCCAATGCCACCCCAATGCCACCCTCAATGCCACCCCCAGGGGCACTCCCCACCCTCCCAGGAGGGGGAAATGGGGCAAAACCCCCCAAAATCGGGGGTTCGATGGGTGGGGGTTGGCATGGAGGGCAGGGGGGACCCCTGAGCAGCTCCGTGGGGTGGCTGCCATGCAGGGTGGCACCCAGGGCACGCCGGGGGCACCCCCGGGCCCGGAGGATACTGAAGGACTGGCACACGACGGTGTCCAGGTCGTAGAGGCAGCTGCAAACCTCGCGGGGGTCCGAGGTGAAGCCTGAGAGCTGAGAGGGCACCGGGCTGGCACCGGGCTGGCACCGGGCTGGTACCGGGCTGGCACCGAGCTGGTACTGAGCTGGTACTGAGCTGGTACTGAGCTGGCACCGGGCTGGTACTGAGCTGGTACTGAGCTGGTACTGAGCTGGCACCGGGCTGGTACCGGGCTGGCACCGAGCTGGTACTGAGCTGGCACCGGGCTGGTACTGAGCTGGTACCGAGCTGGTACTGAGCTGGCACCAGGCTGGTACCGAGCTGGCACCGAGCTGGTACTGAGCTGGCACCGGGCTGGCACCGGGCTGGCACCGAGCTGGTACTGAGCTGGTACTGAGCTGGCACCGGGCTGGCACCGAGCTGGCACCGGGCTGGTACCGGGCTGGTACTGAGCTGGTACTGAGCTGGTACTGAGCTGGCACCGGGCTGGCACCGGGCTGGCACCGGGCTGGTACCGGGCTGGTACTGAGCTGGCACCGGGCTGGCACCGGGCTGGTACCGGGCTGGTACTGAGCTGGTACTGAGCTGGTACTGAGCTGGCACCGGGCTGGCACCGAGCTGGCACCGGGCTGGCACCGGGCTGGTACCGAGCTGGCACCGAGCTGGTACTGAGCTGGCACCGGGCTGGTACTGAGCTGGCACCGGGCTGGTACTGAGCTGGTACCGGGCTGGTACTGAGCTGGCACCGGGCTGGTACTGAGCTGGCACCGGGCTGGTACCGAGCTGGCACCGGGCTGGTACCGAGCTGGCACCGAGCTGGTACTGAGCTGGCACCGGGCTGGTACTGAGCTGGCACCGGGCTGGTACCGGGCTGGCACCGGGCTGGCACTGAGCTGGTACTGAGCTGGTACTGAGCTGGCACCGGGCTGGCACCGAGCTGGCACCGGGCTGGCACCGGGCTGGTACCGAGCTGGCACCGAGCTGGTACTGAGCTGGCACCGGGCTGGTACTGAGCTGGCACCGGGCTGGTACCGAGCTGGCACCGAGCTGGTACTGAGCTGGTACCGGGCTGGTACTGAGCTGGCACCGGGCTGGTACTGAGCTGGCACCGGGCTGGTACCGGGCTGGCACCGGGCTGGCACTGAGCTGGTACTGAGCTGGTACTGAGCTGGTACCGGGCTGGTACCGAGCTGGCACCGGGCTGGCACCGGGCTGGCACTGAGCTGGTACTGAGCTGGTACTGAGCTGGTACCGGGCTGGCACCGGGCTGGCACCGGGCTGGTACCGGGCTGGTACCGAGCTGGCACCGGGCTGGTACTGAGCTGGCACCGAGCTGGTACTGAGCTGGTACCGGGCTGGCACCGGGCTGGTACCGGGCTGGCACCGGGCTGGCACTGAGCTGGTACTGAGCTGGTACCGGGCTGGTACCGAGCTGGCACCGGGCTGGCACCGGGCTGGTACTGAGCTGGCACCGGGCTGGTACTGAGCTGGCACCGGGCTGGCACCGGGCTGGCACCGGGCTGGTACCGAGCTGGCACCGGGCTGGTACTGAGCTGGTACTGAGCTGGCACCGGGCTGGTACCGAGCTGGCACCGGGCTGGCACCGGGCTGGTACTGAGCTGGCACCGAGCTGGTACTGGCCCTGTGCCCATCCCATCCCTGTCCCCATCCCCTCCCTGTCCCTGTGCCCACCCCTCTGCCCATCCCATCCCTGTGCCCATCCCTCCCTCCCCTCCCCGTCCCCCATCCCATTCCCATCCCACCCCTGTCCCTGTGCCCTCCCTGTGCCCTCCCTGTGCCCACCCAGGTGGCATCGTTGTTCACCACCACCAGGGCGAACTCGTGGCTTTTGTCGATTTTGTGTTTGGTCCTCACGAACATCTCGATCATTTTCTGGGACACCGTCAGGGCATTGCTGCGCGACCTGGCACCGGCGGGCACGGCCTCAGCCACCCCATAAACCCCCAAAACCACCCCTGGCACCCCAAAAACCACCCTGGCACCAGCGGGCACGGCCTCAGCCACCCCAAAACCACCCCCGGTACCCCAAAAACCACCCTGGCACCGGCGGGCACGGGCTCAGCCACCCCAAAAACCCCAAAAACCACCCCTGGCACCCCAAAAACCACCCTGGCACCAGCGGGCATGGGCTCAGCCACCCCATAAACCCCCAAAACCACCCCTGGCACCCCAAAAACCACCCTGGCACCAGCGGGCATGGGCTCAGCCACACCAAAAACCCCAAAAACCACCCCTGGCACCCCAAAAACCACCCCTGGCACCAGCGGGCATGGGCTCAGCCACCCCAAAAACCCCCAAAACCACCCTTGGTACCCCAAAAACCACCCTGGCACCGGCGGGCATGGGCTCAGCCACCCCAAAAACCCCCAAAACCACCCTTGGTACCCCCAAAACCACCCTGGCACCGGCGGGCATGGCCTCAGGGACCCCAAAAACCCCCAAAACCACCCCTGGCACCCCAAAAACCACCCTGGAATCAGCGGGCACGGCCTCAGCCACCCCAAAAACCCCCAAAACCACCCCTGGTACCCCAAAAACCACCCTGGCACCGGCGGGCACAGGCTCAGCCACCACAAAAACCCCAAAAAAATCCCTGGCACCCCAAAAACCACCCTGGCACCGGCGGGCACGGGCTCAGCCACCCCAAAAACCCCCAAAACCACCCGTGGCACCCCAAAATGTCCCCCAGGCACCCCAAAACCCATCCCTGGCACCCCAAAAACCACCCCTGGCACCCCAAAACCCATCCCTGGCACCCCAAAAACCACTCCTGGCACCCCAAAAACCACCCCTGGCACCCCAAAAACCACCCCTGGCACCCCAAAACCCACCCCTGGCACCCCTGGCACCCCAAAACCCACCCCGGGCTCACCCGTTGAAGGACTCCAGCTTGGGCAGCGCCATCTCCTCAGCCAGGTCCAGGCAGATGATCTGGGCAGGGGGCACGGCTGAGACCCCCCCCAAAATATCCCCAGTATCCCCCAGTATCCCCCAGTATGCTCCCAGTATGATCTGGGCAGGGGGCATGGCTGAGACCCCCCCCCAAAATATCCCCAGTATCCCCCAGTATGCTCCCAGTATGCTCCCAGTATGATCTGGGCAGGGGGCACGGCTGAGACCCCCCCCACATATCCCCAGTATCCCCCAGTATCCCCCAGTATGCTCCCAGTATGATCTGGGCAGGGGGCACGGCTGAGACCCCCCCCACATATCCCCAGTATCCCCCAGTATCCCCCAGTATGCTCCCAGTATGATCTGGGCAGGGGGCACGGCTGAGACCCCCCCCACATATCCCCAGTATCCCCCAGTATCCCCCAGTATGCTCCCAGTATGATCTGGGCAGGGGGCACGGCTGAGACCCCCCCCCAAAATATCCCCAGTATCCCCCAGTATCCCCCAGTATGCTCCCAGTATGATCTGGGCAGGGGGCACGGCTGAGACCCCTCCCAGTCCCTCCCAGTCCCTCCCAGTCCCCCCAACTCCTTCCCAGTCCCCTCCCAGTCTCTCCCAGTTTCCCCCACTCCCCCCAGCCCCCCCTACTCCCCCCCAGTTCCTCCCAGTTCCTCCCAGTCTCTCCCACTCCCCTCCAGTCCCCCCCACTCCCTCCCCCACTGCCCCCCAGTCCCCTCCCAGTCCCTCCTCGTCCCCCCAACTCCCTCCCAGTCCCCCCCAGTCCCTCCCAGTCCATCCCAGTCCATCCCACTCTCCCCCATGCCCCCCCAGTCCCTCCCAGTCCCCCGAACACCCCCCCAGTCCCTCCCAGTCTCTCCCAGTCCCCCCAACTCCTTCCCAGTCCCTCCCAGTCCGTCTCACTCCCCCCCAGTCCCCCCCACTCCCCTCCCACTCCCCCCCACTGCCCCCCAGTCCCCTCCCAGTCCCTCCCCGTCCCCCCAAGTCCTTCCCAGTCCCCTCCCAGTCTCTCCCAGTTCCCCCCACTCCCCCCAACTCCCTCCCAGTCTCTCCCAGTCCCTCCCAGTCCCTCCCAGTCCCTCCTCATCCCCCCAACTCCCTCCCACTCCCCTCCCAGTGCTCCCAGTCCCTCCCAGTCCCCTCCACTCCCCCCCCACTCCCTCCCAGTCTCTCCCAGTCCCCTCTCAGTCTCTCCCACTCCCCTCCAGTCCCCCCCACTCCCCTCCCAGTGCTCCCAGTCCCTCCCAGTGCTCCCAGTCTCTCCCACTCCCCTCCACTCCCCTCCCAGTCCCTCCCAGTCCCCCCAACTCCCTCCCACTCCCCTCCCAGTGCTCCCACTCCCCTCCCAGTGCTCCCAGTCCCTCCCAGTCTCTCCCACTCCCCTCCAGTCCCTCCCACTCCCCTCCAGTCCCCCCCACTCCCCCCCCACTCCACTCCCCTCCCAGTCTCTCCCAGTCCCCCCCAGTCCCTCCTCATCCCCCCAACTCCCTCCCACTCCCCTCCCAGTGCTCCCAGTCTCTCCCAGTCCCCTCTCAGTCTCTCCCACTCCCCTCCAGTCCCCCCCACTCCCCTCCCAGTGCTCCCAGTCTCTCCCAGTGCTCCCAGTCCCTCCCAGTGCTCCCAGTCTCTCCCACTCCCCTCCACTCCCCTCCCAGTCCCTCCCAGTCCCCCCAACTCCCTCCCAGTCCCCTCCACTCCCCTCCCAGTGCTCCCACTCCCCTCCCAGTGCTCCCAGTCCCTCCCAGTCCCCTCCACTCCCCTCCACTCCCCTCCCAGTGCTCCCACTCCCCTCCCAGTGCTCCCAGTCCCTCCCAGTCCCTCCCACTCCCCTCCAGTCCCCCCCACTCCCCCCCCACTCCACTCCCCTCCCAGTCTCTCCCAGTCCCCCCCAGTCCCTCCTCATCCCCCCAACTCCCTCCCACTCCCCTCCCAGTGCTCCCAGTCCCTCCCAGTCCCCTCCACTCCCCTCCACTCCCCTCCCAGTCCCTCCCAGTCCCTCCCAGTCCCTCACTCACCACCTTCTCGGGGCAGTTCACCCGCGGCGTTTTCACCTGCACCTCGGCGGGGGGGGGGGCGGTGCCGGGGCCAGCCCAGGGGGGGGCCTGGTGGCCGGGCGTGGCGAGCTGGGGGCTGTGCTCAGCGCTGGCCGCCTCGCCCTCGCCCTCGCTGCGGTTGCCCACGGCCCCCTGGGCACCCAGAGCCCCCCGGGCACCCAGAGCCCCCCGGGCACCCAGAGCCCCCCGGTCCTCGGCACCCTCGGGGTTCGAGCGGGTCCGGGGCCGCGGCTCCGGCGCCTTCTCCTCCTCATCCTCGGCCGCGCTGCCCGGCTCCGACGTGTCCATGCTGGGACAGGGGGGAGGGATGGGACAGGGGCTGGGAGCCCAAAATTGGGGGGGCAGGGGGGTCACGGTGTGGCTGGGAGCCCAAAATGGGGACCCCAAAAATGGGACCCCAAAATTGGGACCCCAAAATTGGGACCCCAAAAATGGGACCCCAAAATTGGGACACCAAAACCGGGAGGTTCGGAGGGGCTCGGTGTGGCTGGGAGCCCAAAATTGGGGGGGCAGGGGGGTCATGGTGTGGCTGGGAGCCCAAAATTGGGACCCCAAAAATGGGACCCCAAAACCGGGGAGTTCGGGGGGGCTCGGTGCGCCTGGGACCCCAAAATTGAGACCCCAAAAATGGGACCCCAAAAACCGAGGGGTTCGGGGGGGCTCGGTGTGGCTGGGACACCAAAACTGGGGGGGCAGGGGGGTCATGGTGGACCCCAAAATTGGGACCCCAAAAATGGGAGGTTCGGGGGCGCTCGGTGTGGCTGGGAGCCCAAAATTGGGGGGCAGGGGGGTCATGGTGTGGCTGGGAGCCCAAAATGGGGACCCCAAAAATGGGACCCCAAAATTGGGACCCCAAAATTGGGACACCAAAACTGGGACACCAAAACCGGGAAGTTCGGAGGGGCTCGGTGTGGCTGGGACCCCAAAATTGGGGGGCAGGGGGGTCATGGTGTGGCTGGGAGCCCAAAATGGGGACCCCAAAAATGGGACCCCAAAAACCGAGAGGTTCGGGGGCGCTCGGTGTGGCTGGGACCCCAAAAACTGGGGGGGCAGGGGGGTTCGGTGTGGCTGGGACCCCAAAAATTGGGGGGTTCAGGGGGGTTCGGTGTGTCTGGGACCCCAAAATTGGGGGGGCAGGGGGGTCACGGTGTGGCTGGGAGCCCAAAATGGGGACCCCAAAAATGGGACCCCAAAAATGGGACCCCAAAACCGGGAGGTTCAGAGGGGCTCGGTGTGGCTGGGAGCCCAAAATTGGGGGGCAGGGGGGTCATGGTGTGACTGGGACCCCAAAATTGAGACCCCAAAAATGGGACCCCAAAAACCGAGGGGTTCGGAGGGCTCGGTGTGCCTGGGACACCAAAATTGGGGGGGCAGGGGGGTCATGGTGTGGCTGGGAGCCCAAAATTGGGGGATTCGGGGGGGGCTCGGTGTGTCTGGGACCCCAAAAATTGGGGGGTTCAGGGGGGTTCGGTGTGGCTGGGACCCCAAAATTGGGGGGGCAGGGGGGTCACGGTGTGGCTGGGAGCCCAAAAATGGGACCCCAAAAATGGGACCCCAAAACTGGGACACCAAAACTGGGACACCAAAACTGGGACACCAAAACCGGGAGGTTCGGAGGGGCTCGGTGTGGCTGGGAGCCCAAAATGGGGACCCCAAAAACCGAGGGGTTCGGGGGGGCTCGGTGTGTCTGGGACACCAAAAATTGGGGGATTCAGGGGGGTTCGGTGTGGCTGGGAGCCCAAAATTGGGACCCCAAAAATGGGACCCCAAAACTGGGACACCAAAACCGGGAGGTTCAGAGGGGCTCGGTGTATCTGGGACCCCAAAAATGGGGGGGGCAGGGGGGTCATGGTGTGGCTGGGAGCCCAAAATGGGGACCCCAAAAATGGGACCCCAAAAACCGAGGGGTTCGGGGGGGCTCGGTGTGGCTGGGACCCCAAAAATTGGGGGGTTCAGGGGGGTTCGGTGTGTCTGGGACCCCAAAATTGGGGGGGCAGGGGGGTCACGGTGTGGCTGGGAGCCCAAAATTGGGACCCCAAAAATGGGACCCCAAAATTGGGACACCAAAAATGGGACCCCAAAACTGGGACACCAAAACCGGGAGGTTCGGAGGGGCTCGGTGTGGCTGGGAGCCCAAAATTGGGGGGCAGGGGGGTCATGGTGTGGCTGGGAGCCCAAAATTGGGACCCCAAAAATGGGACCCCAAAAACCGAGGGGTTCGGGGGGGCTCGGTGTGGCTGGGACACCAAAATTGGGGGGGCAGGGTGGTCATGGTGGACCCCAAAATTGGGACCCCAAAAATGGGAGGTTCGGGGGCGCTCGGTGTGGCTGGGACCCCAAAATTGGGGGGCAGGGGGGTCATGGTGTGGCTGGGAGCCCAAAATGGGGACCCCAAAATGGGACCCCAAAAACCGAGGGGTTCGGGGGGGCTCGGTGTGGCTGGGACCCCAAAAATTGGGGGGTTCAGGGGGGTTCGGTGTGGCTGGGACCCCAAAATTGGGACCCCAAAAATGGGACCCCAAAAATGGGACCCCAAAAACCGGGAGGTTCGGGGGGACTCGGTGTGTCTGGGACCCCAAAATTGAGAGTTCGGGGGGGTTCGGTGTGCCTGGGACCCCAAAATTGTGACCCCAAAATTGTGACCCCAAAACCGGGAGGTTCGGGGACTCGGTGTGTCTGGGACCCCAAAATTGGGGGTTCGGGAGGTCCCGACGTGCCTGGGACCCCAAAATTGGGGGGTCTCGGTGTGCCTGGGACCCCAAAACCCTCTGGGGTCTCTCTCTGGCCCCCCCCCGCCCCTCGGACCCCCCTCTCCTTGTAGCCCCCTCCCCACTCCCCCCCCACCCCTCGGACCCCTTTTCCCACGCCCCGCCCCCCCAATCCGCACCCCCTGCCCCATTTCCCCCTTCCCCACGCCCCCTCCCCCACGTCCCCCCCACTCTCGTCGCCCCCCGACCCCCCCCTGAGCCCCCCCAAAACGCCGCTCGCCCCCCGCTCGCCCCCCGCGCTCACCGCTCGCCACCGCTCTGGCTCCGCCCCGTCCCGCCGGAAGCGGCGCCGCGCGGGGGCTGCTGGGAGTTGTAGTCCCTGCAGAGCCCTGCGGCCACCACGGGGTGGGGAGGGACCCCCCCGGCAAAGCCCGAGACCCCCCAAAGGCCGCCCCCCGCCCCATAAACGCTGCTCTAAACCGCGCTGCGCCTCTCCCGGACCCCGACTATGGTGTGTACCCCTCAGCAGCTGCTTCCTGCACCCCGAATATCCGGGTGCACCCCGAATACCTGTGGGCATCGCCCTCTGCACCCCAAATACCCGTGTGCACCCCAAATATTCGTGTGCACCCCGAATATCTGTGGGCATCGCCCTCTGCACCCCAAATATCCCTGTGCACCCCAAATATTCGTGTGCACCCCGAATATCTGTGGGCATCGCCCTCTGCGCCCCAAATACCCGTGTGCACCCCGAATATCCGTGTGCACCCCAAATATCCGTGTGCACCCCGAATACCCGTGTGCATCGTCCTCTGCACCCCAAATACCCTTGTGCACCCCGAATATCCGTGTGCACCCCGAATAGCCGTGTGCACCCCAAATGTCCGTGTGCATCGCCCTCTGCACCCCAAATATCCGTGTGCACCCCAAATATCCACGTGCACCCCAAATATTCGTGTGCACCCCAAATATCCCTGTGCATCGCCCTCTGCACCCCAAATATCCACGTGCACCCCAAATATCCACGTGCACCCCAAATATCCGTGTGCATCGCCCTCTGCACCCCAAATACCCGTGTGCACCCCAAATATCCGTGTGCACCCCAAATATTCGTGTGCACCCCGAATACCCGTGTGCATCGTCCTCTGCACCCCAAATATCCGTGTGCACCCCAAATATCCCTGTGCATCGCCCTCTGCACCCCAAAAATCCGTGTGCACCCCCTGAACTGCCTCCTGCACCCCAAATATCCACGTGCACCCCAAATATCCCTGTGCACCCCCTGAACCGCCTCCCGCACCCCAAAGGTCCATGTGCAACCCCCTGCACCCCAAATGTCCGTGTGCATCACCCTCTGCACCCCAAATATCCGTGTGCATCACCCTCTGCACCCCAAATACCCACGTGCACCCCCCTGAACAGCCTCCCGCACCCCAAAAGTCCATGTGCACCCCCCTGCACCCCAAATGTCCGTGTGCAACCCCCTGCACCCCAAATATCCGTGTGCACCCCCTGAGCCGCCTCCTGCACCCCAAATATCCATGTGCACCCCAAATATCCCTGTGCGCCCCCTGAACTGCCTCCCGCACCCCAAATATCCATGTGCACCCCCCCTGCACCCCAAATATCCGTGTGCACCCCCTGAGCCACCTCCTGCACCCCAAATATCCACGTGCACCTCCCCTGCACCCCAAATGTCCATGTGCAGCCCCCCTGCACCCCAAATATCCGTGTGCATCACCCTCTGCACCCCAAATACCCAACTGCACCCCAAATATCCACGTGCACCCCAAATATCCGTGTGCGCCCCCTGAACTGCCTCCCGCACCCCAAAGGTCCATGTGCACCCCCCCTGCACCCCAAATATCCGTGTGCACCCCCTGAGCCGCCTCCTGCACCCCAAATATCCACGTGCACCCCCCCTGCACCCCAAATGTCCATGTGCACTCCCCTGCACCCCAAATATCCGTGTGCATCACCCTCTGCACCCCAAATACCCGTGTGCACCCCAAATATCCACGTGCACCCCAAATATCCCTGTGCACCCCCCTGAACCGCCTCCCGCACCCCAAAGGTCCATGTGCACCCCCCTGCACCCCAAATGTCCGTGTGCATCACCCTCTGCACCCCAAATACCCGTGTGCACCCCAAATATCCGTGTGCGTCGCCCTCTGCACCCCAAATACCCGTGTGCACCCCAAATATCCACGTGCACCCCAAATACCCCTGTGCATCGCCCTCTGCACCCCAAAAATCCGTGTGCACCCCCTGAACTGCCTCCTGCACCCCAAATATCCACGTGCACCCCAAATATCCGCGTGCACCCCCTGAACCGCCTCCCGCACCCCAAAGGTCCATGTGCACCCCCCTGCACCCCAAATGTCCGTGTGCATCACCCTCTGCACCCCAAATACCCGTGTGCACCCCAAATATCCGTGTGCATCGTCCTCTGCACCCCAAATACCCGTGTGCACCCCAAATATCCGTGTGCACCCCAAATACCCCTGTGCATCGCCCTCTGCACCCCAAATATCCCTGTGCACCCCAAATATCCACGTGCACCCCAAATATCCATGTGCATCGCCCTCTGCACCCCAAATATCCGTGTGCACCCCAAATATCCCTGTGCATCGCCCTCTGCACCCCAAAAATCCACGTGCGCCTCCTGAACCGCCTCCCGCACCCCAAATGTCCATGTGCACCCCCCTGCACCCCAAATGTCCGTGTGCATCACCCTCTGCACCCCAAATATCCGTGTGCATCACCCTCTGCACCCCAAATACCCACGTGCACCCCCCTGAACAGCCTCCCGCACCCCAAAAGTCCATGTGCACCCCCCTGCACCCCAAATGTCCGTGTGCAACCCCCTGCACCCCAAATATCCGTGTGCACCCCCTGAGCCGCCTCCTGCACCCCAAATATCCATGTGCACCCCAAATATCCCTGTGCGCCCCCTGAACTGCCTCCCGCACCCCAAATATCCATGTGCACCCCCCCTGCACCCCAAATATCCGTGTGCACCCCCTGAGCCACCTCCTGCACCCCAAATATCCACGTGCACCCCCCTGCACCCCAAAGGTCCATGTGCAGCCCCCCTGCACCCCAAATATCCGTGTGCATCACCCTCTGCACCCCAAATACCCAACTGCACCCCAAATATCCACGTGCACCCCAAATACCCACGTGCACCCCCCTGAACAGCCTCCCGCACCCCAAATGTCCATGTGCAGCCCCCCTGCACCCCAAATATCCGTGTGCACCCCCTGAGCCGCCTCCTGCACCCCAAATATCCATGTGCACCCCAAATATCCCTGTGCGCCCCCTGAACCGCCTCCCACACCCCAAATCCTCCCGCTCCACCCCAACACCCACCCCCGCCACCCCCGCACCCCAAATCCACCCTCAGCACCCCAAAACCACTCCATGAGCACCCCACACTCCTCCCAGCCCCCCCGAACCCTCTCGACCTCCACCCCAAATCCCCCCCAAATTCCCCTGCGCACCCCCAAAGTGTTCCGGGGATGCTCCGGGGGGTGGGGCTGGGAGCATCCTCCCTCCTGGGAGAGCGGGGGGCTCACGGGGGTCTGGGGGAGTTATGGGGGGGATTTTTGGGGGGGCAGAGCACCCCAAAAAGGCCCCTCTGGGTGGCCCCGAGCCGGGGCAGCTCAACAGTTAAAGGAAGAGGAAATCTCGGCAGGAACAAGGCCGGGAGAGGCCGAGGGCAGCGGCCGCAGGCGGAACGTGCCGGAAGGTGCTGGAAGGTGCCGGAGCCTTGGTCAGGGAACCGGGACGGGCTGGGAGCCCAGGGTGGGATTGGGGTAGAACGGGAACCTCAGGGTGGGACTGGGAGCTGCTGGGAGCCCAGCGTGGGACTGGGGTAGAACGGGACCCTCGGGGTGGGACTGGGAGCTGCTGGGAGCCCAGGGTGGGACTGGGGTAGAACGGGAACCCTCGGGGTGGGACTGGGAGCTGCTGGGAGCCCAGGGTGGGACTGGGAGCTGCTGGGAGCCCAGGGTGGGATTGGGGTAGAACGGGAACCCCAGGGTGGGACTGGGAGCTGCTGGGAGCCCAGGGTGGGACTGGGGTAGAACGGGACCCTCGGGGTGGGACTGGGAGCTGCTGGGAGCCCAGGGTGGGACTGGGGTAGAACGGGACCCTCAGGGTGGGACTGGGAGCTGCTGGGAGCCCGGGGATGGGAATGGGATAGAACGGGAACCCCAGGGTGGGATTGGGGTAAAACAGGAACCCCAGGGTGGGACTGGGAGCTGCTGGGAGCCCAGGGTGGGACTGGGGTAGAATGGGAACCCTCGGGGTGGGAATGGGAGCTGCTGGGAGCCCGGGGGGGAACCGGGGTAGAACGGGAACCCCAGGGTGGGATTGGGGTAGAACGGGAGCCTCGGGGTGGGACTGGGAGCTGCTGGGAGCCCAGGGTGGGACTGGGGTAGAATGGGAGCCTCGGGGTGGGACTGGGGTAGAATGGGAACCCTCGGGGTGGGACTGGGAGCTGCTGGGAGCCCGGGGGGGAACCAGGGTAGAACGGGAACCCCAGGGTGGGATTGGGGTAGAACGGGAGCCTCGGGGTGGGACTGGGAGCTGCTGGGAGCCCGGGGATGGGAATGGGGTAGAATGGGAGCCTCGGGGTGGGACTGGGACGGGGTGGAACCGGGGCGGGCTGGGAGCCCGGGGGTGGGACTGGGATAGAATGGGAACCCCAGGGTGGGATTGGGGTAGAACGGGACCCTCGGGGTGGGACTGGGAGCTGCTGGGAGCCCGGGAATGGGAATGGGGTAGAATGGGAACCCCAGGGTGGGATTGGGGTAGAACGGGGCCCTTCGGGTGGGATTGGGGTAGAACGGGAACCCCAGGGTGGGACTGGGGTAGAACGGGACCCTCGGGGTGGGACTGGGAGCTGCTGGGAGCCCGGGGGTGGGAATGGGGTAGAATGGGAACCCCAGGGTGGGATTGGGGTAGAACGGGGCCCTTCGGGTGGGAACTGGGAGCTGCTGGAACCCCAGGGTGGAACTGGGGCGGGCTGGGAGCCTGGGGATGGAACTGGGATAGAACGGGAACCCCAGGGTGGGATTGGGATAGAACGGGACCCTCGATGTGGGACTGGGAGCTGCTGGGAGCCCGGGGGGTGGAACTGGGATAGAACAAGAACCCCGGGGGTGGAACTGGGATAGAACAAGAACCCCGGGGAGGGAACTGGGATAGAATGGGGCCCTTGGTGTGAGACTGGGAGCTGCTGGAACCCCAGGGTGGAACCGGGGCGGACTGGGAGCCTGGGGATGGAAATGGGATAGAACGGAGCCCTCGGGGTGGGACTGGGATGTGCCAAGACCCCAAGGTGGAACCCAGACCTGCTGGAACCCCAGGGTGGAACTGGGATAGAACAGGAACCTGGAGATGGAACTGGGATAGAACAGGAACCTGGGGATGGAACTGGGATAGAACAGGAACCCGGGGATGGAACTGGGATAGAACAGGAACCTGGGGATGGAACTGGGATAGAACAGGAACCCCAGGGTGGAACTGGGATGGAACAGGAACCCAGGGGTGGAACTGGGATAGAACAGGAACCTGGGGATTGAACGGGGATAGAACGGGGCCCTCGGTGTGGGACTGGGAGCTGCTGGGAGCCCGGGGGATAGAACAGGAACCCGGGGATGGAACTGGGATGGAACAGGAACCTGGGGATTGAACTGGGATAGAACAGGAACCTGGGGATTGAACGGGGATAGAACAGGAACCCAGGGTGGAACTGGGATGGAACAGGAACCCCAGGGGTGGAACTGGGATGGAACAGGAACCCCAGGGGTGGAACTGGGATGGAACAGGAACCCCAGGGGTGGAACTGGGATAGAACAGGAACCCAGGGTGGAACTGGGATAGAACAGGAACCCAGGGTGGAACTGGGATAGAACAGGAACCCCAGGGGTGGAACTGGGATAGAACAGGAACCTGGGGATGGAACTGGGATAGAACAGGAACCTGGGGATGGAACTGGGATAGAACAGGAACCCAGGGTGGAACTGGGATAGAACAGGAACCTGGGGATGGAACTGGGATAGAACAGGAACCTGGGGATGAAACTGGGATAGAACAGGAACCCCAGGGGTGGAACTGGGATAGAACAGGAACCCGGGGATGGAACTGGGATAGAACAGGAACCCCAGGGGTGGAACTGGGATAGAACAGGAACCCGGGGGTGGAACTGGGATAGAACAGGAACCCAGGGGTGGAACTGGGATAGAACAGGAACCCCAGGGTGGAACTGGGATGGAACAGGAACCCCAGGGTGGAACTGGGATGGAACAGGAACCCCAGGGGTGGAACTGGGATAAAACAGGAACCCAGGGGTGGAACTGGGATAGAACAGGAACCCCAGGATGGAACTGGGATGGAACAGGAACCCCAGGGTGGAACTGGGATGGAACAGGAACCCCAGGGTGGAACTGGGATGGAACAGGAACCCCAGGGGTGGAACTGGGATAAAACAGGAACCCAGGATGGAACTGGGATGGAACAGGAACCCCAGGGTGGAACTGGGATGGAACAGGAACCCCAGGGTGGAACTGGGATGGAACAGGAACCCCAGGGTGGAACTGGGATAGAACAGGAACCCAGGGATGGAACTGGGATAGAACAGGAACCCCAGGGTGGAACTGGGATGGAACAGGAACCCCAGGGGTGGAACTGGGATAGAACAGGAACCCCAGGGGTGGAACTGGGATAGAACAGGAACCCAGGGTGGAACTGGGCTGTGCCGGGACGCTCGGTGTGGGACTGGGATGGAATGGGACCGACTGTGCGGAACTGGGACCTGCTGGGATCCCGGGGGGGAACTGGGATAGAGCGGGACCTTCGGTCTGGAACTGGGACGTGCCCGGACACCAGGGTGGAACCAGGACCTGCTGGAACCCTGGCGCGCAACTGGGACATACTGGGACTCCCAGTTTGGAACCAGGAGGTACCAGGACCTTCGCTGCGGAACTGGGACGTCCTGAGACTTTTTGTGTGGAGCCAGGACGTGTTGGAACCCCCGGCGTGGAACTGGGACGTGCCAGGACCCTCCGAGTGGCACCGGCACCTCTTGGGACCCTCCGAGTGGCACCGGGACGTGCCGAGAGCCCGGCGGGCACCGGGAATTCCAGGCAGGACCATCCCGGCATGGAGAAGGTGAGTGGGCACCGCAGGGCTGACCCCACCCTGATGGCCGTGGGGCTCCTGGCGCTGGGCTCCCGGCTGGAATTCCCGGTCTGGACAGCGGGATGAGGCCGTGGCCGAGCGGGCTGGTGGCCAGAGCTCATCCTTATCCCAGGAAAGGCCGGCGGGTGCCACCCGCTGCGACCCCGCTGCTGGCCAGGGCACGGACACCGCGCCCCAGCCCCCACGGGAGGAGGAGGAGGAGAGGGATGAGGATGATGAGGATGATGATGATGATGACGATGACGAGGACGTGCCAGGTGACGCCGAGCACATCCTGCGCTACGAGCTGGGGCTACTGGCCGCGGTGACCGGGCCACAACAGCGGCCACAGCACCGCCCCGCCAGGTACCGGCACCGGCACCGCCCCCGGCGACACCGCGGGGACACCGCGACGGTGCCACCCCCTCACTCCGCCCTTCGTCACCCCACAGCGACCACGAGCACGGCGGCGAGGCCACCGCCGCTGTCCCCGCTGTCCCCGCTGCCAGCTCAGCCCCGCGACACCGCGGTGGCACCGGGCAGGACGGTGAGCGCTGCGTTCCGCCCGTGCCGCCGGCCCGCGGGTGCCGTTCCGTGCTGTGCCAGCGCGGATCCCGGCCCTGGCCCTGTCCCCAGAGCGCAGCCCGGATCTCTTCGAGGACCTCCAGCACGCCGTGAGCTCCCTGGAACGCGCCGTGTTCTCCCGGCACCGGCAGCCACCGGCAGCGTGGCCACTGCCCGGCGAGGCTTGGCACCGAGTGGTCAAGGTGAGCCTGGAGGGGCTCAGGGGGTCCCGCTGTGGTTGTGACCCCAAAATTGGGGGGTGATCCTGGCATGGCTGTGACCCCAAAACTGGGGGGCTCCTGGTGTGGTTGTGACCCCAAAACTGGGGGGCTCAAGGGTGATCCCGACATGGTTGTGACCCCAAAACCGGGGACTCCCAGTGTGGCTGTGACCCCAAAACTGGGGGGCGATCCCAGCATGGCTGTGACCCCAAAACCAGGTGATCCCGGTGTGGCTGTGACCCCAAAACCGGGGAGTGATCCTGGCACGGCTGTGACCCCAAAACCGGGGCGATCCCGTCATGGCTGTGACCCCAAAACCGGGGAGTGATCCTGGCATGGCTGTGACCCCAAAACCGGGCGATCCCAGTGTGGCTGTGACCCCAAAACCCGGCGATCCTGGCACGGCTGTGACCCCAAAACCGGGGCGATCCCGTCATGGCTGTGACCCCAAAACCGGGGAGTGATCCTGGCATGGCTGTGACCCCAAAACCGGGCGATCCCGGTGTGGCTGTGACCCCAAAACCCGGCGATCCTGGCACGGCTGTGACCCCAAAACCGGGCGATCCCGGTGTGGCTGTGACCCCAAAACCCGGCGATCCTGGCACGGCTGTGACCCCAAAACCGGGCGATCCCGGTGTGGCTGTGACCCCAAAACCGGGGAGTGATCCTGGCATGGCTGTGACCCCAAAACCGGGCGATCCCGGTGTGGCTGTGACCCCAAAACCGGGGACTCCCAGTGTGGCTGTGACCCCAAAACCCGGCGATCCTGGCACGGCTGTGACCCCAAAACCGGGGCGATCCCGTCATGGCTGTGACCCCAAAACCCGGGGACTCCCAGCGTGGCTATGACTCCAAAACCGGGGGGCTCCCGGTGTGGCTGTGACCCCAAAACCACCCCCGCGGTGCCCACAGCGAGCAGATGGGCACTGCCCGACCAGCCTGGTATTCCCAGAGCCTGGACGAGCTGAGCCGGACACCGGGCTGGGCCCGCCGGTGGTGGCCGGAGGTGGCGGCGGGTCAGGGGCTACCGGCGGAGGTGGCGACAGAGGCGGCGAGGAACGCGAGCCTGCGGGCGGCCCTGGGGCACCGGGACGAGGAGCTGGGCCAGGCCACGGCCGCGCTGCGAGCGCTGCGGGGCGACCGGGACCGCCTGCAGGGCAAGGTGGGTGAGGGAGGGGGACACCGGGTGCCACCTCCGGGGTGCCAGCGGAGCGGCCCCGGTGCTGAACCCGGTGTCCGGTTCAGGTGCGGGACCTGCGGGAGGCTCTGGCCAGGCTGGAGGAGCCGGGGGGGTCTGGCGGTGACAGCCCCGGGATCGGTGGCACCCCCGGGGTCGGTGACAGCCCCGGGATCGGTGGCACCCCCGGGATCGGTGGCACCCCCGGGGTCGGTGGCACCGCCGGGATCGGTGACAGCCCCGGAATCGGTGACACCCCCGGGGTCGGTGGCACCGCCGGGATCGGTGGCAGCCCCGGGATCGGTGACACCCCCGGGGTCGGTGGCACCCCCGGGATCGGTGGCGCCCCCGGGATCGGTGACAGCCCCGGGATCGGTGGCACCCCCGGGCCCAGCAGCCCCCCGGGGCACCGGGTGAGTGCGGGGCTGGGGCACGGGGGTTTTTGGGGGATCCTGCCCTGGCACGGGGCTCTGGGTGTGCCCTCTGCAGGATGTGACCCGCGGGGGCGACGATGCTCGGCCCCAAGGGATAAAACCCCACGGGACGCAGCCCCACGGGATAAAACCCCACGGGATAAAACCCCAAGGGATGCAGCCCTAAGGGATAAAACCCCACGGGATGCAGCCCCACTGCTCCCGGCCCCACGGGATGCAGCCCCTTGGCTCTGAACCCCACGGGATAAAACCCCACGGGATAAAACCCCACGGGACGCAGCCCCACGGCTCTGAACCCCACGGGATGCAGCCCCTCGATATCCAACCCCTCGGGACCCAGCCCCACACCGCGCTGTCCCCACAAGCCTCGGCGGGAGGCAGCCGGGAGCAGGAGGAGCGGGTGCAGCAGCTGGAGGGGTGAGTCCCCCCCACACCCCCCGTGCCTTCTCCGGTGGGGAAACTGAGGCACGGCGGCGGTGACGGCGGGGTTGGGCGGGCCGCAGGTGCCTGGCGCGGCTGCAGGAGCAGAACCGGGAGCTGGCGGCCGCGTTCGGCGAGTGCAAGGGCGAGGCGGAGCGGCTGAGCATGGAGCTGGGACAGCGCGAGTCCCGCTGCACCGCCCTGCGCCTGGCGCTGCGCTGCAGGTGGGACCGGGATGGGATGGGGAGGGGATGGGATGGGGATGGGGAGGGGATGGGGATGGGATGGGGATGGGATGGGGATGGGATGGGATGGGGAAGGGGATGGGATGGGGATGGGGATGGGATGGGGATGGGGATGGGATGGGGATGGGATGGGGATGGGGATGGGATGGGGATGGGATGGGATGGGGATGGGATGGGATGGGATGGGGATGGGATGGGATGGGGAAGGGGATGGGATGGGGATGGGGATGGGATGGGGATGGGGATGGGATGGGGATGGGATGGGGATGGGGATGGGATGGGGATGGGATGGGATGGGGATGGGATGGGATGGGATGGGGATGGGGATGGGGAGGGGATGGGGATGGGATGGGATGGGATGGGATGGGATGGGATGGGATGGGATGGGATGGGATGGGGACAGGGATGGGGATGGGGATGGGGATGGGATGGGATGGGATGGGGATGGGATGGGATGGGATGGGATGGGATGGGATGGGATGGGATGGGATGGGATGGGATGGGATGGGGACAGGGATGGGGATGGGGATGGGGATGGGATGGGATGGGATGGGGATGGGATGGGATGGGATGGGATGGGATGGGATGGGATGGGATGGGGACAGGGATGGGGATGGGCTGGGGATGGGGATGGGATGGGATGGGGATGGGATGGGATGGGGATGGGGAGGGGATGGGGAGGGGATGGGATGGGATGGGATGGGATGGGATGGGGACAGGGATGGGACGGATCGGGATGGCAACAGGAAGGGGACAGGTGGGGACAGGGATGGGATGGGGATGGGGAGGGGACGGGGATGGGACAGGTGGGGACAGGGAGGGGATGGAATGGGGAGGGGATGGGGAAAGGGACGGGACAGGGATGGGACGGGACAGGGATGGGATGGGATGGGATGGGATGGGATGGGGACAGGGAGAGGATGGGGATGGGGGTAGGGATGGCGACAGGGACGGGACAGGGTTGGGGATGGGATGGGGAGGGGATGGGGACAGGGATGGGACAGGTGGGGATAGGGAGGGAACAGGGAGGGGATGGGGACAGACCCACTGAGCCCCTTGTCCCGCTGCACAGCCCTGCGCCTGGTGCTGCGCTGCAGGTGGGACCGGGAGGGGACGGGGATGGGGACAGAGGTGGGGACAGAGATGGGGACAGGGATGGGGACAGGAATGGGACAGTCCCCCCTGAGCCCCCCGTCCCCCAGCGAGCGCTGCGGGGGGGCCTACGCCGCCCTCCTGGAGCTGGTGCGGGCAAAGGGGACACCGGAGGAGGACGGCGGCACCCGTGGGGGTGAGTGACACTGGGGGAGGCCCACGGCGGGACTGGGGGGGACTGGGGGATACTGGGAGTGCTGGGGAGGATGCTGGGAGGGCACTGGGGGATACTGGGGGATACAGGGGGGGATGCAGGGAGGGCGTGGAGACCCCAGTGCCCCACACGGCCCCTGCGGCCACCCCTGGGCAGGGGGACACCCCCGCACCGTGCCCGGCCCGTGCCCAGGAACAGCGACGGAGCCGAAGCCGGGCCACGCACCGGGACCCGGCCCCGCCACACCGGAGCCACCGGAGCCGGACAAGCGGGGGGACACCGCGGACAGCGCACACAGGTACCGGGGCTCGCTGGCTCCCCTCCCTGAGCCACCCCCGGGGTACCCCCGTGCCCACCGCGCCCCGTGCCCACCCCGCAGCTGCCGGGGCATGGAGGAGGGAGCGCTGCGGGAACACATCCGGCGGCTCCGCGCCGAGCAGGCGGTGGTGGAGGGGTCCCTGCTGGACACCCCCGAACCTGCCGGGCTCCCCCGGGGTCGGGACCCCCGAGCTCGGGCGGAGCGGGCGCTGCGGGACGCGCGGGCGCTGCTGCTGCCCGGCTGGAGGCGGCCCGAGAAGGCGGAGCTGCTGCGGGAACTGGTGGTGCTCAAGGTGGGATTGGGATCCTGTCCTGGATCCTGTCCTGGATCCTGTCCTGGATCCTGTCCTGGGTCCTACCCTGGATCCCGCCCTGGGTCCCGCCCTGGGTCCCGTCCTGGGTCCCGTCCTGGGTCCTGTCCTGGGTCCTGTCCTGGGTCCTGTCCTGGGTCCTGTCCTGGGTCCCGCCCTGGGTCCCGCCCTGGGTCCTGTCCTGGGTCCTGTCCTGGGTCCTGTCCTGGGTCCTGTCCTGGGTCCTGTCTTGGATCCTGTCCTGGATCCCTCCCTGGACCCCTCCATGGATCCTGCCCTGGGCTGCTCCCTGGATCTTTCCCTGGATCCTTCCCTGGGTCCTTCCCTGGGTCCTTCCCTGGGTCCTTCCTTGGACCCCTCCCTGGATCCCTCCCTGAATCCCTCCCTGGCTCCCCCCTGAATCCCCCCCTGGCTCCCCCCTGAATCCCTCCCAGGCTTCCCCCTGGATCCCTCCCTGGCTCCCCCCTGGATCCCTCCCTGGATCCCTCCCTGGATCCCTCCCTGAATCCCCCCCTGGATCCCTCCCTGGATCCCTCCCTGGTTCCCTCCTGGCTCCCTCCTGGCTCCCCCCAGCCGTGCCTCAGTTTCCCCGGCCCACGGTGATGCTCCCGCGGTGCCCAGGAGGCTCTGGCCGAGCTGCGGACGCGGCTGCAGTTGGCGCAGTGGGAGAAGCGGGCCCTGGACCTGCTGGTGGCCGCGCAGGGACCCCAGGAAGCCGCCCTGCGCCTGGTGCTCCAGCACCGGCAGCGGGAGCGGGATCGGGATCGGGATGAGCCCTCCAGCAGCTCCAGCAGCTCCAGCAGCTCCGAGGAGGTAGGGATGGCTCCCATGGGACATTCCTTGGGATTTGGGGGCTCCCGAGGGGTGGGAGACACCCCCAAAATCTCTGTGGGGTGCCCAGATCGGCCGGGGGGCAGCGATGGCTCCACGGAACCCTCCGGATGCGGAGAGAACCAGGGAGGAGCTGCTCCGGATCCGGGCCAGGTGAGGGCTGGGAATGGTGTGGGATTGGGAATTCTGTGGGGCTGGGAATGGGGTGGGATTGGGAATTCTGTGGGGCTGGGAATGGTGTGGGGCTGGGAATTCTGTGGGGTTGGGAACGGTGTGGGATTGGGAATGGTGTGGGGTCGGGAATGGTGTGGGACTGGGAATGGTGTGGGATTGGGAATGCTGTGGGATTGGGAATGGTGTGGGACTGGGAATGGTGTGGGATTGGGAATTCTGTGGGGCTGGGAATGGGGTGGGATTGGGAATTCTGTGGGGTTGGGAACGGTGTGGGATTGGGAATGGTGTGGGGATGGTAATGGTGTGGGATTGGGAATCCTGTGGGACTGGGAATGGTGTGGGACTGGGAATGGTGTGGGATTGGGAATGGTGTGGGATTGGGAATCTTGTGGGACTGGAATGCTGTGGGATTGGGAATGCTGTGGGATTGGGAATGGTGTGGGACTGGGAATGGTGTGGGACTGGAATGGTGTGGGATCGGGAATTCTGTGGGATTGGGAATGGTGCGGGGTTGGGAATTCTCTGGGATTGGGAATGGTGTGGGGCCGGGAATGGTGCGGGGCCGGCCATGGCACGGCGGTGGCCCCGGTGACCCGCTGTGGCCCCGGTGACCGGCGGTGGCCCCGGTGACCGGCGGTGGCCCCGGTGACCGGCGGTGGCCCCGGTGGCCCGCTGTGGCCAGGACGGAGCAGCTGCGGCGCCGGGCGCAGGATCTGGTGCTGGCCCTGGAGCGGGGCAGCGCTGCCAGCCGGGCGCAGCGGGCACAGAGCGGCGCGGCCGCCGCGGAGCTCTGCCAGGCGCACCGGTGGGCACGGGGGGCCCGCGGGGTGGGCGGCGGGGTCCCCTGGGTCCCCTTGGGTGCCATGGGTGCCCCGTGTCCCTTGGGTCCCATGGATATCCTGTGCCCTCTGTGCCCTGGATCCCTCGGATATCCCACATTCCCTGGGTCCCCTGGGTGCTCTGGGTCCCTTGGATCGTGTGGGTGCCCTGGATCCTTTGGATATCCCACATTCCCTGTGTCCCCTGGGTGCGCTGGGTCCCCTGGAGATCCGATGTCCCTTGTGTCACCCGGATGCTCTGGGTCTCCTCAGTCCCCTGACTCCCCTCGATCCCCTGACTCCCTAAATCCCCAAATTCCTAGATCCCTGAATCCCCCGACTCCCTAAATCCTTAAGTCCCTGAATCCCCGGCTCCCCCGGCTCCCCAAATCCCTGAATCCCCCGACTCCCCGAATCCCCGAATCCCCGTCTCCCCGTGTCCCCCGCAGCTCCCTAAACCCCTGAATCCCTAAATCCCCAAATCCCTGAATCCCATGACCCCTGAACCCCCGCATCCCGCCGTGTCCCCGCAGCTCCCTAAACCCCCGAATCCCTGAATCCCCGAATCCCCGAATCCCTAAATCCCTGAACCCCCGCATCCCCCCGTGTCCCCGCAGCTCCCTAAACCCCCGAATCCCTGAATCCCTGAATCCCCGAATCCCTGAATCCCCGCATCCCCGACTCCCCGAATCCCCGAATCCCCCGCATCCCCCCTGTGTCCCCGCAGCTCCCTAAACCCCCGAATCCCTGAATCCCCAACTCCCTAAATCCCTGAATCCCTGAATCCCTGAATCCCCGACTCCTCGAATCCCCGAATCCCCGAATCCCCGAATCCCCGACTCCCCGAATCCCCGAATCCCCCGCATCCCCCCGTGTCCCCGCAGCTCCCTAACCCCCCGAATCCCTAAATTCCCGACTCCCTAAATCCCTGAATCCCCGGATCCCTGATCCCCCGCATCCCCCCTGTGTCCCCCGCAGCTCCCTAAACCCCCGAATCCCTGAATCCCCAACTCCCTAAATCCCTGAATCCCTGAATCCCTAAATCCCCGACTCCCTAAATCCCTGAATCCCATGACCCCTGAACCCCCGCATCCCGCCGTGTCCCCGCAGCTCCCTAAAGCCCCGAATCCCCGACTCCCCGAATCCCCAAATCCCTGAATCCCCGAATCCCCGAATCCCATGACCCCTGAACTCCCGGCTCCCGCCGTGTCCCCCGCAGCTCCCTGAATCCCCGAATCCCTGAACCCCTGAATCCCTAAACGCCCCGAATCCCTGAATCCCTGAATCCCCGAATCCCTGAACCCCCGAATCCCTAAATCCCTGAACCCCCGCATCCCCCCGTGTCCCCGCAGCTCCCTAAACCCCCGAATCCCTGAATCCCCGACTCCTCGAATCCCCGCATCCCCGACTCCCCGAATCCCCGAATCCCTAAATCCCCGACTCCCCGAATCCCCCGCATCCCCGGATCCCTGATCCCCCGCATCCCCCCCGTGTCCCCGCAGCTCCCTAAACCCCCGAATCCCTAAATCCCCGACTCCCCAAATCCCTGAATCCCCGAATCCCCGAATCCCTAAATCCCCGACTCCCCGAATCCCTGAATCCCCGGATCCCTGATCCCCCGCATCCCCCCCGTGTCCCCGCAGCTCCCTGGCCCTGGCGCACCGCGGGGCCCGGCGCAGGCAGGCGGAGCAGCTGCGGCGCCTGGAGGCGCAGGCGGGAGCGCTGCGGAGGCAGCACGGCCGGAGGGAGCAGGCGCTGGCCCGCAAACTGCGCGGCCTCCAGCAGGGCGGCGAGACCTGCATCTAGAGACCCCAAAAACCTCCTGGAGAAGGCCGGGAAGATCCCTGGAGAACTCACGAAAACACCCGGAGAAGCCCAGAAAAAAAAAAAAACCACCACGGAGGACACACAAAAACTCCCTGGAGAATGCATAAAAATTCCTGGAGAACGCAATAAACCCCCCTGAGAACTCAAAAAATCCCAGGAGAACTCAAAAAACTCCTGGAGAACGCACAAAAATTCCTGGAGAACCCAAAAAATCCCCAGGAGAACTCAAAAAACCCCTGGAGAACCCACAAAAATTCTTGGAGGCCCCAAAAAAACTGCTGGAGACCCCACAAAACCCCCTGCAGAACCCAAAAAACCCCAGGACACCCCCCAAAAACTGCTGGAGAACCTCCAAAAACCCCAGAAGAGCCCCCAAAACCCCAGAAAACCCCCCAGGAGACCCCCCAAAAACCACTGGAGACCCCACAGAAAACCGCTGGAGACCCCCCAAAAACCGCTGGAGACCCCCCAAAAACTGCTGGAGACCCCCCAAAAACCGCTGGAGACCTCACAGAACCCCTGCAGAACCCCCAAAAACCCCTAAAAACCCTGCAGAACCCACAAAAACCACTGCAGAACCCCCAAAAACCCCAGAAGACCCCCCAAAAACCGCTGGGAAAACCCCAAAAACCCCAGAAGAGCCCCCCAAAAACCACTGGAGACCCCCCAAAACCCCAGGAGACCCCCCAAAAACCGCTGGAAAACCCCCCAAAACCACAGAAGACCCCCGCAAAACTCCAGAAGAACCCCCAAAACCCTGGAAGACCCCCCCCAAAACCCCCAGGAGACCCCCCCCAAGCCCTCCCAGCAAAGCACGGCGTGCCCGCTTTAACCCCAAATAACAATCCCGGGGCTCAGCCCCGCCGCTTTTGGGGTGGTTTGGTTTTTGGGGCTCGGGGGCTCAGCTGCGGGACCCCCGGCTGGGTTTGTCCCCAGCGGGGTTGGGGACAAAGGCCGGGTCCCCCTCCCAGCGGTGTCTCCGCGCAGCTGACGCCGCTCGGGTGCCGCCGGCGCCGGATCAGAGGTGATGGCGGCAGCCGTTGGCACCTCCGTGCCCGGCAGGGACGGGAGCGGCGAGCGCCGGGCCGGGAGAATCGGCGGGGATCGGGAAAAGGAGGGATCTGCGCGAGCCCGTCCAGCCTGGAATGATGGATGGGGGATAATGGGAGCGGGGGCGGGGGGTGGGGAAACTGAGGCACGGAGCGGGGGATGGGATGGGGTGGGATTGATGGGATTGATGGGATGGGGTGGGATTTATGGGATTTGTGGGATTTATGGGATGGGATAGGATGGGATGGGATTTATGGGATTCATGGGATTTATGGGATGGATGGGATAGGATGGGGTGGAACGGGATGGATGGGATGGGATTTATGGGATTTATGGGATTTATGGGATGGGATGGGATGGGATGGGATGGGATGGGATGGGATGGGACGGGATGGGATGGGACGGGATGGGATGGGGTGGGACGGGGTGGATTGGATGGGATTTATGGGATTTATGGGATGGGATGGGGGCTGGATTTTCCCTGGAGGGATCCCAGAGAAGAGTTCAAGGCTCCAGGGATCAGCATCTGGAATTCTGGCGGTGGACAGGGCTGGGAGACAGAGACAGGGGTGCGGGGATTTGGGATGTGGGGATTTGGGGGTGCAGGGATTTGGGGATGTGGAGCTGTGGGATGCAGGGATTTGGGAATTTGGGGATGCAGGGATTGCCGGGATGTGGGGATGCAGGGATCACGGGATTCGGGAATTCGGGGATTTGGGGATGCAGAGCTGTGGGGATGCAGGGACGCAAATGAGCAGGGATGTGGGAACGCAGGATTCAGGGATTTGGGGATGCAGGGATATGGGGATGTGATTTTCCAGGGCTATGGGGATGCAGGACGCAGGGCTGTGGGGATAACTCAGGATTCAGGGATAGAGGGATAACTCAGGATTCAGGGCTGTGGGGATAATTCAGGATTCAGGGATACAGGGATAACTCAGGATTCAGGGCTGTGGGGATAATTCAGGATTCAGGGCTGTGGGGATAACTCAGAATTCAGGCATACAGGGATAACTCAGGATTCAGGGATACAGGGATAACTCAGGATTCAGGGATACAGGGATAATTCAGGATTCAGGGATACAGGGATAATTTGGGATTCAGGGATACAGGGGTAACTCAGGATTCAGGAATACAGGGATAATTCAGGATTCAGGGATACAGGGGTAACTCAGGATTCAGGGATACAGGGATAACTCAGGATTCAGGGATACAGGGATAATTCAGGATTCAGGGCTGTGGGGATAACTCAGGATTCAGGGATACAGGGATAATTCAGGATTCAGGGATACAGGGATAACTCAGGACGCAGGGCTGTGGGGATAATTCAGGATTCAGGGATACAGGGATAACTCAGGATTCAGGGATACAGGGATAACTCAGGATTCAGGGATACAGGGATAATTTGGGATTCAGGGATACAGGGATAACTCAGGATTCAGGGCTGTGGGGATAACTCAGGATTCAGGAATACAGGGATAACTCAGGATTCAGGGATACAGGGATAACTCAGGATTCAGGGCTGTGGGGATAATTCAGGATTCAGGGATACAGGGATAACTCAGGATTCAGGGATACAGGGATAACTCAGGATTCAGAGCCGCAGAGCTGTGGGAATTCAAGCAACCAGCTCATCCCCGCCCCCTCTCCAGGATCCTCCGAATCGGGGTCACCTCCCCGCGCCCGCCCCCGCCGGGGCCGCATCAAAGCCGGGCCCTGCCCGGGGCAGCCGCGCTGGCACCGAGCGGCGGCGGCGGCGATGCCACCCGCGGCCACCGGGGCCACTCCGCTCGTCCCCCGGTGGCCGGAAGGGGATGGGGGGGGGATGCCGGGGGTGGTGGCGGTGGCGTGGAGGGGCTGACCCGAGGGTTGAAGGTCAGGGCTCGGCTCCCGGAGCCCTTTTGAGATTCAAATTCGCTGCCGGGGGCTTTGTGCGGGGTCAGGCTCCGCGTGAAAGGCGGGGGCAGCCGGGGCCACCTCGGCCTCGGTGACAGCAGGGGGGGGGCAGGGCAGGTGGCACCTGGCGCTGGCCCCTCCTCGCCACGTCTCGCTGAGCCCCCGGGGCCACCGAGGGGCTCTGCGTGTCCGCGGTCCCTGCCTCAGTTTCCCCTCTGGAAAAGCAGAAGGGTGAGGTCACCCCCCCGCCCCCGCCCCGGGAATTGTGCGGAGGGTGTCACCTCTCCTTGGGGTGACATCGGGGACATGAGGGGGTGGGTGGCAATGTGGCGACCCCGCACCCGAGGTTTGCACCCCCCAGAGTGGCTGAAAATCAGGGATTTGACCCCAAAATGCCCAATTCCAGCCGTGGGGCGTCAGACAGACAGAGGGATGGGGTGGTCCTGATCCAATCCTGATCCAATCCTGATCCAATCCTGATCCAACCCCGATCCAACCCCCTGGGAAGCCACTGCCTGCAGCTCCCATGTGGGACTGGGAGAAGGACTGGGATCACTGGGGTGGGATTTTTGGGGCAGGGCTGGTGGTTCCCGTCTCTCCATCGGGGCTGGCTCTGGATCTCTGCCATGGGGTCTTTTCCATTGGGAAGATTTTTGGGATGCTCCAAGACCACAGTTGGAGTCAGCCAGGCGGGTTTGTCCATTGGGGAAAAAATCTGGGACGATTTTTGGGATCTCTTCCCAGCCCTCTGAGACCTTGGTGGGGTCACCCAGGCGGGGTTCACCCACTGGGAAAAGATCTGGGATAATTTTAGGGACCTTTTCCCACTTCTGCCCCGCCACCAACACAACCCCAACCTCATCCCCACCCCACAAACTCCACCAGAACCCCACAACCCTTCCAAAGGCCTCCGGAGCCGCATCCCACCCCGGAAAAAAAAAAAAACGAGCCCGGAAAACCCTCGGCGAGGCCTCCGCGCTGCCGGACTCTTCCTTTTGGGGCGGCCCCAAAGGAGCCGGGGGCCCTTTTGTGGGGCGGGAGGCAGCGGAGCAGCGCGAGGAAGGAGGAGGAGGAGGAGGAGGAGGAGGAGGAGGAGGAGGAGGAGGAGGAGGAGGAGGAGGAATTGGGATTGGAATTCCTCCGGAGATCAAACGCCGGCCCCAACTGGACACCGACGTCAAAACAAACCCGGCAGCGGCGCGGGGGGACCAGATCCGATTTCCTCCTTTGTTCCTGGATTATTATTTGGGGTTGTTTTTTGGGTTTTTTTTTGGTTTTTTTTTTTTTTTTCCCCCTCCAGGGAGTTCGGGGCAGCGGCAGGGAAAGGGCCATAAATCACAGCCTGCCACAGGGGAAAGGGTGGCGGTGACCCCGCTGTGCCCGGATGGGGATCCCCCAAAAGCCCGGCCCCTTTCCCAGCTGGATGTGCCGGGGGGGGTTATTCCCTGATTGGGGGGAAATCGGGATCGTTCTGGGCACTTCCAGTGAGCTGAGAGCCCTAAACACAGGGAAATTGGGGGTTTAATTTCATTTATGGCCATTTTAATGTTATTTATGGCCATCTCTGCTGCACCCCAACTCCAACCCAGGGGTTATTCCATGACCGGAGGGCTTTGGGATCATTCTGGGCACTCCCAGCGAGCAGAGCGCCCTAAATCCAAGGAATTTGGGATTGAATTCATTTACGCCTCACCCCAACTCCAGGCTCGCCTTTGCCGTTCCCTTAATCCCGACCCAGCACATGGATCGGGAATGCCAAGGACAAACCCAGCCTGGCAGCGCCCTCACCCTCGGGGACACCGCGGGGTTTTGGGGTCACCCCGTGCCCTGCCCGCCGGACTTTGCCCCTCGGAGAGCTCGGCCGCGGGGGGAAAAGCGGGGGCAGGGCGGGGTGCCGGGGTCAGGCACCTTTTTCCCCCGCAGGGTTTATCCCGTGGTTAATGATTCCCAGGAATCCCAGCACCCACCTGGGAGCCCGCACCTGGCCGGCCCCGACGGGTCCGACTGGATCGACCGCATTGCAGCCGGACTTCATGGGGCCGCCGGGATTTTTATGGGGCCGCCGGGATTTTTATGGGGCCGCCGGGATTTTATGGGGTCGCCGGAGTCAGGCCCGAGGCGCTTCCAGCCCCGCGTTGCTTTCCCGGGGGTGGTGGCACCCCAAGGAACTCGGGATCACCCCTCGGGAATTAAAGATTCCGCCCCGGGAGGGGGATTTGCTTCCCAGGTTGCCAGCAGGGTGTCCCTGGGAGGGCAGAGGGGCCGGGATTCGATCCCTGGGGGGATCTGGGGGGATCTGGAATCCAGCCTGGTGTGATCCCATCATCCCAGCGCCGTGCCGGGCTCCCGGTTTGATCCCGGAATCTCAGTTCTGTGCTGGGATCCCGGTGCCACGTGGGGCTCCTGTTCCAATCCCAGATTCCTGGTACAATGTGGGGCTCCCAGTTTGATCCTGGATCCCAGTGCCAGGCTCCCAGTTTGATCCTGGGATCCCAGTGCCAGGCTCCCAGTTTGATCCCGAGATCCCAGTGCCACACCGGGCTCCTGTTCCACTGCCAGGCTCCCAGTTTGATCCCGAGATCCCAGTGCCAGGCTCCCAGTTTGATCCCAAAATCCCAATGCCACACCGGGCTCCCATTCCACTGCCAGGCTCCCAGTTTGATCCTGGATCCCAGTGCCACACTGGGCTCCTGTTCCAGTGCCAGGCTCCCAGTTTGATCCCGGATCCCAGTGCCAGGCTCCCAGTTTGATCCCGAGATCCCAGTGCCACACCAGGCTCCTGTTCCAGTGCCAGGCTCCCAGTTTGATCCTGGATCCCAGTGCCACACTGGGCTCCTGTTCCAGTGCCAGGCTCCCAGTTTGATCCCGAGATCCCAGTGCCAGGCTCCCAGTTTGATCCCGAGATCCCAGTGCCACACTGGGCTCCTGTTCCAGTGCCAGGCTCCCAGTTTGATCCTGGATCCCAGTGCCAGGCTCCCAGTTTGATCCCGAGATCCCAGTGCCAGGCTCCCAGTTTGATCCCAAAATTCCAATGCCACACCGGGCTCCCATTCCACTGCCAGGCTCCCAGTTTGATCCTGGATCCCAGTGCCAGGCTCCCAGTTTGATCCTGGATCCCAGTGCCACACTGGGCTCCTGTTCCAGTGCCAGGCTCCCAGTTTGATCCCGAGATCCCAGTGCCAGGCTCCCAGTTTGATCCCGAGATCCCAGTGCCACACCAGGCTCCTGTTCCAGTGCCAGGCTCCCAGTTTGATCCTGGATCCCAGTGCCAGGCTCCCAGTTTGATCCCGAGATCCCAGTGCCAGGCTCCCAGTTTGAGCCCGAGATCCCAGTGCCAGGCTCCCAGTTTGATCCTGGATCCCAGTGCCAGGCTCCCAGTTTGATTCCGGATCCCAGTGCCACACCGGGCTCCCGTTCCAGTGCCAGGCTCCCGCTGCAATCCCAGTGCCAGCCGCGAGCCCCGGTGCCCAAAATGCCCGCGGGGGCCCGCGAGGGGCCACAGCCGCCAGCTCCGGTAGCCAAACCCCGCTCTCCACCCCCCGCTCCCCCCGGCCCCGGTGGCCGTTCCCGACCCGCGGGGGGAGCGGCGGGGGCGGCCCCGGTGCGGCGGCGGCGGCGGGGCCGGGACCGGGGCAGGACCCGGGAGCGGAAGGGGAGGAGGACGGGGAGGAGCATCCAGGGCGGCCACCGCGGCAGCGGCTGAACTTTGCTCTTTCACGGGAGGCGGGGAGAGCCCCGGGGCTCGGCGGAGCCGGTCCCGCCGCACCCGCAGCCGCACCGGGACCGGGCTGCGAGCGGCGGCGGGGCCCGGAGGGGTGAGGGCGCACCGGGGCAGCGCCTCCCCCTCCCTCCTCCTCCTCCTCATCCTCCTCCTCTCCTCCTCCTCCTCCTCCTCCTCCTCCTTCCAGCCGGTGCCGCGGAGCGGAGGAACCACCGGGGGCGGGAGCGGCCCCCGCATGCGGCCGGTGCCCGCGGGGGGATGCGCCGCGCCCCGGCCCCGCCGCCGCAAAGTTTCCGCGGGGCCCGCGCCGTGAACCGCGGCGGGGAGGACGAGGACGACGACGACGACGAGGAGGAGGAGAAGAAGAAGAAGAAGAAGAAGAAATCCCTGAGCCAAAACGCGTCCCTGGACTAAAGCGCTACGAAGCAGCAGCGCGGACCAACCCCCTCCCTCCCCCACCCCCACCCCCCCCCAAAAAAAAAAAACCCCAACAACCCCCAAAAAAACCCTCAAAGCAAAAAACAACCCAACCAAAAACCCCAAGCCCAGAGCGGCGCGCGGTGCTTTTTTTTTTTTTTTTTTTTTTTTTTTTTTTTTTTTCCTCCTTTTGGCTGCCCAAAACTTACGGAACTCGCCGCGGCACCGGGCGGCTCCGCTCGATGCGGCGGCGCTGAGCCCCGCGGAGCCATGGCCATGGTGGCCGGCGCTTGGGGCGAGCCCAACGGAGGCGGCGGAGGCGGCGGAGGAGGAGGAGGAGGAGGAGGAGGAGGAGGCGGCGGAGGGGAGGAGGCGGCGTCCCCCGCGGGCGGCGGCAGCGACGCGGAGCACGGCGAGGAGGAACGGGCCGGGGCGGCCGCCGTGGACTGCGTGGTGTGCGGGGACAAGTCGAGCGGGAAGCACTACGGGGTGTTCACCTGCGAGGGCTGCAAGAGCTTCTTCAAGCGCAGCATCCGCAGGAATCTCAGCTACACCTGCAGGTAACGGCGCCCGGGGCACCGGGGAGGGGAACCGGGGCATCGGGGAGGGGAACCGGGACATCGGGGAGGGGAACCGGAGAGGCTCCGGGGCATCGGGGAGGGGAACCGGAGAGGCTCCGGGGCATCGGGGAGGGGAACCGGAGAGGTTCTGGGCATCGGGGAGGGGAACCGGAGAGGTTCTGGGCATCGGGGAGGGGAACCGGAGAGGTTCTGGGCATTGGGGAGGGGAACCGGAGAGGCTCCGGGCATCGGAGAGGGGAACCGGAGAGGCTCCGGGGCATCGGGGAGGGGAACCGGAGAGGTTCTGGGCATCGGGGAGGGGAACCGGAGAGGCTCCGGGGCATTGGGGAGGGGAACCGGAGAGGTTCTGGGCATTGGGGAGGGGAACCGGAGAGGCCCCGGAAGGGCCTGGGGGGAAACCGGGGAAAGGAGCCGGGGGGAGCCGCGGTGACCTCGGTGCTGGCCCGGTTGGGGCGGCGTGGTGGCCTCGGTGTGGGAGCAGTGGGGTGGGCAGATGGGGGTGCCCCAGTAGAAACCAGTGGGTTCCAGTGCGGCCCGAGGGTGCCCCAGTAGAAACCAGCGATCCCCAGTGCAGCTCGAGGGTGCCCCAGTACAAACCAGTGCAGCTCGAGGGTGCCCCAGTACAAACCAGCGATCCCCAGTGCAGCTCGAGGGTGCCCCAGTACAAACCAGTGCAGCTCGAGGGTGCCCCAGTACAAACCAGCGATCCCCAGTGCAGCTCGAGGGTGCCCCAGTACAAACCAGTGCAGCTCGAGGGTGCCCCAGTACAAACCAGTGCAGCTCAAAGGTCCCCCAGTAGAAACCAGTGGGTTCCAGTGCAGCTCGAGGGTGCCCCAGTACAAACCAGTGCAGCTCAAAGGTCCCCCAGTAGAAACCAGTGGGTTCCAGTCCAGCACAGCGGTGCCCCAGTACAAACCAGTGCAGTTCGAGGGTGCCCCAGTAGAAACCAGTGGGTTCCAGTGCAGCCCGAGGGTACCCCAGTAGAAACCAGTGGGTTCCAGTGCAGCTCGAGGGTGCCCCAGTACAAACCAGTGCAGTTCGAGGGTGCCCCAGTAGAAACCAGTGGGTTCCAGTGCAGCTCGAGGGTGCCCCAGTACAAACCAGTGCAGCACGCCGGTGCCCCAGTGTAAATTAAGGGTCCCCAGTGCAGCACGAGAGTCCCCCAGTACAAACCAGTGGCTCCCAGTACAGCTCGAGGGTCAGCCGGTACAAATCAGTGGCTCCCAGTGCAAATTAGGGGTCTCCAGTGTAGCAGGGGGGTGTCCCAGTACAAACCAGTGGCTCCCAGTACAGCTCGAGGTCGCCCAGTACAAACCAGTGGCTCCCAGTAGGGTACAGGCGTCTCCTGGTGCAGCACAGGCATTGCCCAGTACAGGCCGGGCGTTCCCAGTACAGCACAGGGATCCCTCCCAGTTCAGCCCAGTGGCTCCCAGCTCAGCACGGGGATCCCTCCCAGTACAGCACAACCATCCCCCAGTCCATCCCAGTATCTCCCAGTCTGGCCCAGGGATCCCCCCCACCCAGTTCATCCCAGGGATCCCTCCCAGTCCATCCCAGTATCTCCCAGTTCATCCCAGGGATTCCCCCCAGTCCATCCCAGGATCTCCCAGTCTGGCCCAGGGATTCCCCCCAGTTCAGCCCAGTGTCCCCCAGTCCATCCCAGTATCCCCCAGTCCAGCACTGGTTTCTCCCCCGGCCGCCCCCATTCCCAGCATTCCTGGTCCATCCCAGGGCCGCATTCCCGGTCCATTCCCAGTCCATTCCCAGTCCATTCCCGGTCCATTCCCAGTCCATTCCCGGTGTTCCCAGTCCATTCCCGGTATTCCCGGTCCATCCCAGGGCTGCATTCCCGGTCCATTCCCGGTCCATTCCCAGTCCATTCCCGGTGTTCCCGGTATTCCCGGTCCATTCCCGGTCCATCCCAGGGCTGCATTCCCGGTCCATTCCCAGTGTTCCCAGTCCATTCCCGGTGTTCCCGGGGCCGCTGTCCGGATCCCGCCATCCCCGTGACTCACCCCGGGCACGGCCGCGGGCGCCGGGATCAGCCGGGAGCCGCTGGAATGCCGGGAACGGGGATCACCGGGATCCGGGTCAATACTGGGATCCTCGGGATACCGGGACCCGCTGGAATACCGGGAGCGGGGATCTGCTGGGGATACCGGGATCCGGGTCAATACCGGGATACCGGGAGCAGGGAGCCGCTGGAATGCCGGGATCCGCTGGAATCCCAGGATCCGCTGGAATCCCGGGAGCAGGGATCCGTGAGGATGCCCTCTCCCCCGCCCCCCGCACATCCGGGAGCACCGGGATGTGACTCCCGGCGAGTTGGGAGCTGCCGGAACCTCCGGAATTCCCTGGCTCTGGAATGCGGGCGGCACACGGGGATCGGGAGAGCCCAAATCCCAGCGGGCTGTTCCCGGAGAGGGGAATTCCCGCTTCCAGCGGCGCTTCCCGAACTTCTGAGGGTCCCCGTTGCCTCATCCCGGCTGAGGAAGAGCGAAGGGATTTTTTTGGGGAGGAGGGAAAAGGATCGGGAATCATCTGGGAGCCGTTTGGGCGGCCTGGATCCGTCCGCTCCCGGCTGGGATCCGCTCCCGGTTCCGATCCCGGCTGGGATCCGCTCCCGGTTCCGATCCCGGCTGGGATCAGCTCCCGGTTCCGATCCCGGCTGGGATCCGCTCCCGGCTCCGATCCCGGCTGGGATCCGCTCCCGGTTCCGATCCCGGCTGGGATCCGCTCCCGGCTCCGCTCCCGGCTGGAATCAGCTCCCGGTTCCGCTCCCGGCTGGGATCCGCTCCCGGCTCCGCTCCCGGTTCCGATCCCGGCTGGGATCCGCTCCCGGCTCCGCTCCCGGCTCCGATCCCCTCCCGGTCCTACCCCGGGACCCTCGGGATCCTTCCCCATATTCCCAAAATCCCGGCAGCGCCTCCGATCCTTCCCTGTGGATGCGGCCCTGCCTCAGTTTCCCCGCTGGATCCGCCGGGATTAAACGCTTGGAAACCGGAGGGGGGGAGGTTTTAAGGAATTCCACATTCCCGGAACAACGGGAAAAGCTGGAGCAAATCCCTGGGAGGACAGAGAGAGGGGTGACAGCAGCAGGATCACGCCGGGATTTGGGATATTCCAGGATTTTGGTTTTTGGTTTGGTTTTTTTTTTTTCCTTTTCTTTAAAAAAAAGCCAGGAAGTGACTTGGGAATTGTTGGCTTTTCCAAGTGGGAAGAGGGGTCGGGAACAAAGCTCCAGGATCCCACTTTTGTTCCGGCAATCAAAAGCGGCCCCGAGCCCCCGCTGGCGCTCATTTGCATATTCCAAGTGCCTCGGCCTCACTTTAATTCCCGCTCTCGCTAATTACCCGCCCTAATTAAGTAATTAGCACAGCCCGGGCCTTTTGGAGCTTCCCAAATTTCCCGGCTCGCTGCCGCCTTTTCCGTTGGAAAAGTCGCGAGGGGATTTTTTGGGGAGGTTTTGCCAGGGCTGCGGGAGGGGGTTCGGGTGTCGGGAAAGATCCGGGAGGAATTTTGGGAGCTTTTCCCGATATTCCAAGGCCACAATTGGGAACATCCAGGTGATTTTATCCATTGGAAAAAATCTGCGATGGATTTTGGGAGCTTTTCCCAATGTTCCACGACCACATTCAGGATCATCCAGGTGGTTTTGTCCATTGGAAAAAATCTGGGATGAATTTTGGGGGAGCTTTTCCCACTGCTCCAAAACCACAATCAGGGTCCCCAGGTGGATTCATCCATTGGAAAAAATCTGGGATGAATTTTGGGAGCTTTTCCTGATATTTCAAGACCACGATCGGGGTCTCCAGGTGGATTCATCCATTGGAAAAAATCTGGGATGAATTTTGGGAGCTTCTCCCGATATTCCAAGGCCACAATTGGGATCAACCAGATGATTTTATCCATTGGAAAAAATCTGGGATGAATTTTGGGAGCTTTTCCCACTGCTCCAAGGCCACAATTGGGAACATCCAGGTGATTTTATCCATTGGAAAAAAATCCAGGATGAATTTTGGGAGCTTTTCCTGATATTCCAAGGCCACAACTGGGGTCTCCAGGTGGATTCATCCATTGGAAAAAATCCGGGATGGATTTTGGGAGCTTTTCCCGATATTCCAAGGCCACAATTGGGATCAACCAGACGATTTTATCCATTGGAAAAAATCTGGGATGAATTTTGGGAGCTTTTCCCGATATTCCAAGGCCATGGTGGGAATCATCCAGGCGGATTTTATGCATTGGAAAAAATCCAGGATGAATTTTGGGAGCTTTTCCTGATATTCCAAGACCATGATCGGGGTCTCCAGGTGGATTCATCCATTGGAAAAAATCCAGGATGAATTTTGGGAGCTTTTCCCGATGCTCCACGACCACATTCAGGATCATCCAGGTGATTTTATCCATTGGAAAAAATCCGGGATAAATTTTGGGGGCTTTTCCCACTGCTCCAAAACCACAGTCGGGGTCCCCAGGTGGATTCATCCGTTGGAAAAAATCTGGGATGAATTTTGGGAGCTTTTCCTGATATTCCAAGACCCCAATTGGGATCATCCAGGTGATTTTATCCATTGGAAAAAAACTGGGATGAAATCTGGGAGCTTTTCCTGATATTCCAATGCCGTGGTGGGAATCATCCAGGTGGATTCATCCACTGGAAAAAATCTGGGATAATTTTGGGAGCTTTTCCCGATGCTCCAAAACCACAATCAGGGTCCCCAGGTGGATTCAGCCATTGGAAAAAAATCAGGGATGAATTTTGGGAGCTTTTCCCAATGTTCCATGACCACATTCAGGATCATCCAGGTGGTTTTGTCCATTGGAAAAAATCTGGGATGAATTTTGGGGGAGCTTTTCCCACTGCTCCAAAACCACAATCAGGGTCCCCAGGTGGATTCATCCATTGGAAAAAATCCGGGATGGATTTTGGGAGCTTTTCCCGATATTCCAAGGCCACAATTGGGATCAACCAGACGATTTTATCCATTGGAAAAAATCTGGGATGAATTTTGGGAGCTTTTCCCACTGCTCCAAGGCCACAATTGGGAACATCCAGGTGATTTTATCCATTGGAAAAAAATCCAGGATGAATTTTGGGAGCTTTTCCTGATATTCCAAGGCCACAACTGGGGTCTCCAGGTGGATTCATCCATTGGAAAAAATCCGGGATGGATTTTGGGAGCTTTTCCCGATATTCCAAGGCCACAATTGGGATCAACCAGATGATTTTATCCATTGGAAAAAATCTGGGATGAATTTTGGGAGCTTTTCCCGATATTCCAAGGCCATGGTGGGAATCATCCAGGCGGATTTTATGCATTGGAAAAAATCCAGGATGAATTTTGGGAGCTTTTCCTGATATTCCAAGACCATGATCGGGGTCTCCAGGTGGATTCATCCATTGGAAAAAATCAGGGATAAATTTTGGGAGCTTTTCCTGATGCTCCAAGGCTGTGGTGGGAATCACCCAGGGGAATTCATCCATTGGAAAAAATCCAGGATGAATTTTGGGAGCTTTTCCCGATGCTCCACGACCACATTCAGGATCATCCAGGTGATTTTATCCATTGGAAAAAATCCGGGATTAATTTTGGGGGCTTTTCCCACTGCTCCAAAACCACAGTCGGGGTCCCCAGGTGGATTCATCCATTGGAAAAAATCTGGGATGAATTTTGGGAGCTTTTCCTGATATTCCAAGACCCCAATTGGGATCATCCAGGTGATTTTATCCATTGGAAAAAATCTGGGATGAAATTTGGGAGCTTTTCCTGCTGCTCCACGACCACATTCAGGATCATCCAGGTGATTTCATCCCTTGGAAAAAAATCCAGGATAAATTCTGGGAGCTTTTCCCCCTCTCCGAGCCCTTCCCGAGCCCTTCCTGAGGCCTTTCCCGGCAATGAAGATGTCAGGGCTGCTCCGCTCCACGCTTTTCATCGGGAGCACGTTCCCGGCCGCAGCGGGGATGTTCGGGATGAATTAATTCCCTGCCAATCCCCGCCGGCCTCGCCTCCAGAGCCGTGTCGGGATTCGGGGAGATCCATGTCGGGATTGTGGGAAATCCATGTCAGGATTGCGGGAAATCCGTGTCAGGGTTGTGGGAGATCCGTGTCAGGGTTGTGGGAAATCCGTGTCGGGATTTGGGGAGATCCGTGTCGGGATTCCCGGAGATCCGTGTCGGGATTGCGGGAGATCCGTGTCGGGATTTGGGGAGATCCGTGCCGGGATTTGGGGAGATCCGTGTCGGGATTGCGGGAGATCCGTGTCGGGATTCCCGGAGATCCGTGTCGGGATTGCGGGAGATCCGTGTCGGGATTGTGGGAGATCCGTGTCGGGATTGAGGGAGATCCGTGTCGGGATTGCGGGAGATCCGTGTCGGGATTCCTGGAGATCCGTGTCGGGATTGCGGGAAATCCGTGTCGGGATTCCCAGAGATCCGTGTCGGGATTTGGGGAGATCCATGTCGGGATTTGGGGAGATCCGTGTCGGGATTTGGGGAGATCCGTGTCGGGATTGCGGGAAATCCGTGTCGGGATTTGGGGAGATCCGTGTCGGGATTGCGGGAGATCCATGTCGGGATTCCCAGAGATCCATGTCGGGATTGTGGGAGATCCGTGTCGGGATTGCGGGAGATCCGTGTCGGGATTCCCGGAGATCCGTGTCGGGATTGCGGGAGATCCATGTCGGGATTGCGGGAGATCCGTGTCGGGATTTGGGGAGATCCGTGTCGGGATTGCGGGAGATCCGTGTCGGGATTGCGGGAGATCCGTGTCGGGATTTGGGGAGATCCGTGTCGGGATTCCCGGAGATCCGTGTCGGGATTCCCGGAGATCCGTGTCGGGATTTGGGGAGATCCGTGTCGGGATTGAGGGAGATCCGTGTCGGGATTTGGGGAGATCCGTGTCGGGATTTGGGGAGATCCATGTCGGGATTGTGGGGGATCCATGTCGGGATTGCGGGAGATCCCTGTCGGGATTTGGGGAGATCCATGTCGGGATTTGGGGAGATCCGTGTTGGGATTGAGGGAGATCCGTGTCGGGATTTGGGGAGATCCGTGTCGGGATTTGGGGAAATCCGTGTCGGGATTCCCGGAGATCCGTGTGGGGATTGCGGGAGATCCATGTCGGGATTGCGGCAGATCCGTGTCGGGATTCCCGGAGATCCGTGTCGGGATTGAGGGAGATCCGTGTCGGGATTGTGGGAGATCCGTGTCGGGATTGCGGGAAATCCGTGTCGGGATTGTGGGAGATCCGTGTCGGGATTCCCAGAAATCCGTGTCGGGATTGTGGGAGATCCGTGTCGGGACTCCCGGAGATCCGTGTCGGGATTTGGGGAGATCCATGTCGGGATTGCGGGAGATCCGTGTCGGGATTTGGGGAGATCCATGTCGGGATTCCCGGAGATCCGTGTCGGGATTCCCGGAGATCCGTGTCGGGATTGCGGGAGATCCGTGTCGGGATTCCCGGAGATCCGTGTCGGGATTTGGGGAGATCCGTGTCGGGATTTGGGGAGATCCGTGTCGGGATTGCGGGAGATCCGTGTCGGGATTCCCGGAGATCCGTGTCGGGATTCCGGGAGATCCGTGTCGGGATTGCGGGAGATCCGTGTCGGGATTTGGGGAGATCCGTGTCGGGATTGCGGGAGATTCGTGTCGGGATTGCGGGAAATCCGTGTCGGGATTTGGGGAGATCCGTGTCGGGATTGCGGGAGATCCATGTCGGGATTCCCAGAGATCCATGTCGGGATTTTGGGAGATCCGTGTCGGGATTGCGGGAGATCCGTGTCGGGATTCCCGGAGATCCGTGTCGGGATTGCGGGAGATCCATGTCGGGATTGCGGGAGATCCGTGTCGGGATTTGGGGAGATCCGTGTCGGGATTCGGGGAGATCCGTGTCGGGATTCCCGGAGATCCGTGTCGGGATTTGGGGAGATCCGTGTCGGGATTTAGGGAGATCCGTCTCGGGATTCGGGGAGATCCGTGTCGGGATTCCCGGAGATCCGTGTCGGGATTTGGGGAGATCCGTGTCGGGATTCCCGGAGATCCGTGTCGGGATTCCCGGAGATCCGTGTCGGGATTGAGGGAGATCCGTGTCGGGATTGAGGGAGATCCGTGTCGGGATTCCCGGAGATCCGTGTCGGGATTGAGGGAGATCCGTGTCGGGATTGCGGGAGATCCGTGTCGGGATTTGGGGAGATCCGTGTCGGGATTTGGGGAGATCCGTGTCGGGATTCCCAGAGATCCGTGTCGGGATTGCGGGAGATCCGTGTCGGGATTTGGGGAGATCCGTGTCGGGATTTGGGGAGATCCGTGTCGGGATTTGGGGAGATCCGTGTCGGGATTTGGGGAGATCCGTGTGGGGATTTGGGGAGATCCGTGTCGGGATTCCCGGAGATCCGTGTCGGGATTGTGGGAGATCCATGTCGGGATTTGGGGAGATCCGTGTCGGGATTGCGGGAGATCCGTGTCGGGATTTGGGGAGATCCGTGTCGGGATTTGGGGAGATCCGTGTCGGGATTTGGGGAGATCCGTGTCGGGATTTGGGGAGATCCGTGTGGGGATTTGGGGAGATCCGTGTCGGGATTCCCGGAGATCCGTGTCGGGATTGTGGGAGATCCATGTCGGGATTTGGGGAGATCCGTGTCGGGATTGCGGGAAATCCGTGTCGGGATTTGGGGAGATCCGTGTCGGGATTTGGGGAGATCCGTGTCGGGATTCCCGGAGATCCATGTCGGGATTGCGGGAGATCCCTGTCGGGATTTGGGGAGATCCATGTCGGGATTGTGGGAGATCCGTGTCGGGATTGTGGGAGATCCGTGTCGGGATTTGGGGAGATCCGTGTCGGGATTTGGGGAGATCCGTGTCGGGATTCCCAGAGATCCGTGTCGGGATTCCCAGAGATCCGTGTCGGGATTCCCGGAGATCCGTGTCGGGATTCCCGGAGATCCGTGTCGGGATTCCCGGAGATCCGTGTCGGGATTTGGGGAGATCCGTGTCGGGATTTGGGGAGATCCGTGTCGGGATTTGGGGAGATCCGTGTCGGGATTCCCGGAGATCCGTGTCGGGATTTGGGGAGATCCGTGTCGGGATTTGGGGAGATCCGTGTCGGGATTCCCGGAGATCCCTGTCGGGATTCCCGCGGCTCCCGGAGCTTCCCGCCCGCCTTTATCCCAAATTCATCCCAAATTCCCTTTTCCCGCCCCACTTCCCGCCGGGCAGGGATTTCCTGCTGCATTCCTGGGATGGGGCCCCCTCCCCTCCTGGAAAATGGGATTTGGGGGGGGTGGAGTTGGGAATTCCGTGTGGGAATGGCAGCCAGGACCCCTTTTCCAGGGATTTGGGGGAATTTTGGGATGAATCCATGAGCCAGGACCCCTTTTCCAGGGATTTTGGGAATTTTGGGATGAATCTGGGAGCCAGGACCCCTTTTCCAGGGATTTTGGGATGAATCCGGGAGCCAGAACCCTTTTTCCAGGGATTTTTGGGAATTTTGGGTTGAATCCATGAGCCAGGACCCCTTTTCCAGGGATTTTTGGGAATTTTGGGATGAATCTGGGAGCCAGGACCCCTTTTCCAGGGATTTTGGGAATTTTGGGATGAATCCATGAGCCAGGACCCCTTTTCCAGGGATTTTGGGATTTTTGGGATGAATCCATGAGCCAGGACCCCTTTTCCAGGGATTTTGGGATGAATCCGGGAGCCAGGACCCCTTTTCCAGGGATTTTTGGGATGAATCCATGAGCCAGGACCCCTTTTCCAGGGATTTTTGGGATGAATCCGGGAGCCAGGACCCCTTTTCCAGGGATTTTTGGGATGAATCCATGAGCCAGGACCCCTTTTCCAGGGATTTTGGGATGAATCCGGGAGCCAGGACCCCTTTTCCAGGGATTTTTGGGATGAATCCATGAGCCAGGACCCCTTTTCCAGGGATTTTGGGAATTTGGGGATGAATCCATGAGCCAGGACCCCTTTTCCAGAGATTTTTGGGATGAATCCATGAGCCAGGACCCCTTTTTCAGGGATTTTGGGATGAATCCATGAGCCAGGACCCCTTTTCCAGGGATTTTGGGAATTTGGGGATGAATCCATGAGCCAGGACCCCTTTTCCAGAGATTTTTGGGATGAATCCATGAGCCAGGACCCCTTTTCCAGGGATTTTTGGGAATTTCAGGAAGATCCCTCTATCCCAGCATCCCAGAGGATTTCAGCCCCAACCCCGCAGGAAATTCCTGGAATTCCTTGGAATTCCAAACACATCCAACCCAGCACTGGGGAAAACCCACGGGATCGCCAAGGATTCAATCCCAAGAGTTTTCCCACTTTTCCAGAGCGATGGAATCCCAGAAACCTCCGTTCCCATCAAATCCCGGAGAGCAAACGCAGGAAGGGGCTGGAGGAATTCGGGGAAATCAGGAATTGCCGGGATGAAGGGAGGGGGGATCTCATTCCCGGGAATTCCGGCTGATCCCGGTGCTTCCCGCAGATCCAACCGGGATTGCCAGATCGACCAACACCACCGCAACCAATGCCAGTACTGCCGCCTCAAGAAGTGCTTCCGAGTGGGAATGAGGAAGGAAGGTATGGAAAAAATTCCCGAGGGATCCCGAGCAATCCTGGGAATCGCCGTTTCCGGCCCCCAAACCCCCGTTTTTCCCGCTTTTTTTAGGGATTTTTAGGGGTTTTCCCTCCTTTTTGAGCGCTCCGAGCTCGCCTGGAGTTGGGGTTGGGTTTGGGGGATCTGAGGGATTCCTGGATCTGTGGGAATCCCAAAATTTGTTCCCTGTTCTGGGAGGCGTGGGGGTGGAAATCCCGAAGGATTCTTGGGATGTGGGGTTGAGGATGAGGGGGTTGTCCTGAAAATCCTGGGGTTAGCCTGAAAATCCTGGGGTTATTCCCAAAAATCCGGGGTTTATCCCAAAAATCCTGGGTTTATCCTGAAAATTATCCCGAAAATCCTGGGTTTATCCCAAAAATCCTGGGTTTATCCTGAAAATTATCCCGAAAATCCGGGGTTTATTCCCGAAAATCCGGGGTTTATTCCCAAAAATCCGGGGTTTATCCTCAAAAATCCGGGGTTTATCCCGAAAATCCGGGGTTTATCCCAAAAATCCTGGGTTTATCCTGAAAATTATCCCGAAAATCCGGGGTTTATCCCGAAAATCCTGGGTTTATCCTGAAAATTATCCCGAAAATCCGGGGTTTATTCCCAAAAATCCGGGGTTTATCCTCAAAAATCCGGGGTTTATCCCCGAAAATCCTGGGTTTATCCTGAAAATTCTGGGTTTATCCCAAAAGTTATCCCGAAAATCCTGGGTTTATCCCAAAAATCCGGGGTTTATTCCCAAAAATCCGGGGTTTATCCTGAAAATCCTGGGTTTATCCTCGAAAATTATCCTGAAAAATCCTGGGTTTATCCTGAAAATCCTGGGTTTATTCCCAAAAATCCTGGGTTTATCCCAAAAATCCTGGGTTTATCCCCGAAAATCCTGGGTTTATCCTGAAAATTATCCCGAAAATCCTGGGTTTATCCCCGAAAATCCTGGGTTTATTCTCAAAATTCCTGGGTTTATCCTGAAAATCCTGGGTTTATTCCCAAAAATCCGGGGTTTATCCCAAAAATCCTGGGTTTATCCCGAAAATCCTGGGTTAATCCTGAAAATTATCCTGAAAATCCTGGGTTTATCCCTGAAAATCCCAGATTTACACCCAAATCCTCAGGTTTATCCCTAAAAATCTTGGCTTTATCCCTAAAACCCCAGGTTTATCCAAAATTCCCAGGTTTATCCCTAGAAGTCCTAGGTTTATCCCCCAAAATTCCCATCTTTATCCCAAAATTCCCATTTTTATCCCCTAAAATTCCCAGGTTTATCCCTAAAAATCCCAGGTTTATGCCTAAAAATCCCAGGTTTATTTTATCCCCAAATCCCCAGGTTTGTCCCCAAAATTCCCAGGTTTATCCCTAAAAATCCCAGGTTTATCCCAAAAATCCCGGGTTTATCCCCAAAAATCCCGGGTTTATCCCTAAAAATCCCAGGTTTATCCCAAAAATTCCCAGGTTTATCCCCAAAAATCCCAGGTTTATCCCCAAATTCCCAGGTTTATCCCCAAATTCCCAGGTTTATCCCCCTAATTCTGAGGTTTATCCCCAAAAATCCCAGGTTTATCCCCAAAAATCCCAGGTTTATCCCTAAAAATCCCAGGTTTTTCCCAAAAATCCCAGGTTTATCCCCAAAATTCCCAGGTTTATCCCTAAAAATCCCGGGTTTATCCCAAAAATCCCGGGTTTATCCCAAAAATCCCGGGTTTATCCCCAAAAATCCCGGGTTTATCCCTAAAAATCCCAGGTTTATCCCAAAAATTCCCAGGTTTATCCCCAAATTCCCAGGTTTATCCCCAAAAATCCCAGGTTTATCCCCAAATTCCCAGGTTTATCCCCAAAAATCCCGGGTTTATCCCCAAATTCCCAGGTTTATCCCCCTAATTCTGAGGTTTATCCCCAAAAATCCCAGGTTTATCCCCCAAAATCCCAGGTTTATCCCTAAAAATCCCAGGTTTTTCCCAAAAATCCCAGGTTTATCCCCAAAATTCCCAGGTTTATCCCAAAAATCCCGGGTTTATCCCAAAAATCCCGGGTTTATCCCCAAAAATCCCGGGTTTATCCCTAAAAATCCCAGGTTCATCCCAAAATTCCCAGGTTTATCCCCAAAAATCCCGGGTTTATCCCTAAAAATCCCAGGTTCATCCCAAAATTCCCAGGTTTATCCCTAAAAATCCCAGATTTATGCCTAAAAATCCCAGATTTATCCCCAAATTCCCAGGTTTATCCCCAAAAATCCCGGGTTTATCCCTAAAAATCCCAGGTTTATCCCAAAATTCCGGGATGATTTTGGGGACGTTTCCCTGCTGCCGGAATTCTCCGTTCCACAACCGCTGGCAAAGCTCCGTGGGACGCCCAAAACCTCGGGGGGTCGGGATGAAGATCCCGTGGGATTCTGTGGGATCGGGATGAAGATCCCGTAGGATTCTGTGGGGTTGGGATGAAGATCCCGTAGGATTCTGTGGGATCGGGATGAAGATCCCGTAGGATTCTGTGGGGTTGGGATGAAGATCCCGTAGGATTCTGTGGGATTGGGATGAAGATCCTGTGGGATTCTGTGGGGTTGGGATGAAGATCCCGTAGGATTCTGTGGGATCGGGATGAAGATCCCGTAGGATTCTGTGGGATCGGGATGAAGATCCCGTGGGATCTGGATCTGTGGGGTCGGGATGAAGATCCCGTGGGATTCTGTGGGGTCGGGATGAAGATCCCGTAGGATTCTGTGGGGTTGGGATGAAGATCCTGTAGGATCTGGATCTGTGGGGTCAGGATGAAGATCCAGCGGGATCCCTGTGGGATTGGGATGAAGATCCCATAGGATTCTGTGGGATTGGGATGAAGATCCCGTAGGATTCTGTGAGGTTGGGATGAAGATCCCATAGGATTCTGTGGGGTCGGGATGAAGATCCCGTAGGATTCTGTGGGATCGGGATGAAGATCCCGTAGGATTCTGTGGGATCGGGATGAAGATCCTGTAGGATTCTTTGGGATCGGGATGAAGATCCCGTAGGATTCTGTGGGGTCGGGATGAAGATCCCGTAGGATTCTGTGGGATTGGGATGAAGATCCCGTAGGATTCTGTGGGGTCGGGATGAAGATCCCGTAGGATTCTGTGGGATTGGGATGAAGATCCCGTAGGATTCTGTGAGGTTGGGATGAAGATCCTGTAGGATCTGGATCTGTGGGGTCAGGATGAAGATCCAGCAGGATCCCTGTGGGATTGGGATGATGATCCCATAGGACTCTGTGGGGTTGGGATGAAGATCCAGCAGGATCTGGATCTATGGGGTCGGGATGAAGATCCCGTAGGATTCTGTGGGGTCGGGATGAAGATCCTGTAGGATTCTGTGGGATTGGGATGAAGATCCCGTAGGATTCTGTGGGATTGGGATGAAGATCCCGTAGGATTCTGTGGGGTTGGGATGAAGATCCCGTGGGATTCTGTGGGGTTGGGATGAAGATCCAGCAGGATCTGGATCTATGGGGTCGGGATGAAGATCCCGTAGGATTCTGTGGGGTTGGGATGAAGATCCCGTAGGATTCTGTGGGATTGGGCTTTTCCTGGTGCTCCAAGCCCGGGATCGGGGTCATCCATTGGGAAAGATCTGGGATGAGCTTCGGGAGCTTTTCCTGGTGCTCCAAGCCCACGATCAGGACCATCCATCGGGAAAGATCTGGGATGATTTTTGGGGAGCTTTTCCTGCTGCTCCAAGACCGGGATCATCCATTGGGAAAGATCTGGGATGAGCTTCGGGAGCTTTTCCTGGTGCTCCAAGCCCGGGATCAGGGTCATCCATCGGGATAGGTTTGGGATGAGTTTGGGGAGCTTTTCCTGCTGCTCCAAGACCAGGATCAGGGTCATCCATTGGGAAAGATCTGGAATGATTTTGGGGGAGCTTTTCCTGGTGCTCCAAGACCAGGATCGGGGTCATCCATCGGGATAGGTTTGGGATGAGTTTGGGGAGCTTTTCCTGGTGCTCCAAGCCCGGGATCGGGGTCATCCATCGGGAATGATCTGGGATGATTTTTGGGGAGCTTTTCCTGCTGCTCCAAGACCGGGATCATCCATTGGGAAAGATCTGGGATGAGTTTGGGGAGCTTTTCCTGCTGCTCCAAGCCCACGATCAGGACCATCCATTGGGAAAGATCTGGGATGATTTTGGGGGAGCTTTTCCTGGTGCTCCAAGACCAGGATCGGGGTCATCCATCGGAATAGGTTTGGGATGAGTTTGGGGAGCTTTTCCTGGTGCTCCAAGCCTGGGATCGGGGTCATCCATCGGGAATGATCTGGGATGATTTTTGGGGAGCTTTTCCTGGTGCTCCAAGACCAGGATCGGGGTCATCCATCGGGATAGGTTTGGGATGAGTTTGGGGAGCTTTTCCTGCTGCTCCAAGACCGGGATCATCCATTGGGAAAGATCTGGGATGAGCTTCGGGAGCTTTTCCTGGTGCTCCAATCCCGGGATCGGGGTCATCCATTGGGAAAGGTTTGGGATGATTTTGGGGGAGCTTTTCCTGGTGCTCCAAGACCGGGATCATCCATCGGGAATGATCTGGAATGATTTTGGGGAGCTTTTCCTGGTGCTCCAAGCCCACGATCAGGACCATCCATCGGGAAAGATCTGGGATGATTTTTGGGGAGCTTTTCCTGGTGCTCCAAGACCAGGATCGGGGTCATCCATCGGGATAGGTTTGGGATGATTTTGGGGAGCTTTTCCTGCTGCTCCAAGCCCCCGATTGGGGTTCTTGGGAATGCTCCGAGGTGCTTTTGGGGAGCTTTCCCCCATACCCCAAGGTCACGATGGGGCTCACCCGGCCGCGTTTGTGCTCTCGCCCCGCAGCCGTGCAGCGGGGCCGCATCCCGCCCAGCCACTCCAGCAGCAGCCCCAACCCCATTCCCAGCGGCGAATACTTCAACGGGCAGCCGGTGTCGGAGCTCATTTCCCAACTCCTCCGCGCTGAGCCGTACCCGGCCGCCCGCTACGGCTCCCAGTACGCCCAGCAGGGCAGCGTGATGGGCATCGACAACATCTGCGAGCTGGCCGCCCGCTTGCTCTTCAGCACCGTGGAGTGGGCCCGGAACATTCCCTTCTTCCCGGAGCTTCCCGTCTCCGACCAAGTGGCGCTGCTGCGGCTGAGCTGGAGCGAGCTCTTCGTGCTCAACGCGGCGCAGTCGGCGCTGCCGCTGCACATGGCGCCGCTGCTGGCGGCCGCCGGCTTCCACGCCTCGCCCATGTCGGCCGAGAGGGTCGTGTCCTTCATGGATCAGATCCGCGTTTTCCAGGAGCAGGTGGAGAAGCTCAACCGGCTGCAGGTGGATTCGGCCGAGTACAGCTGCCTCAAGGCCATCGCGCTCTTCACGCCCGGTAGGGGTTGGGGTCTTCAGCTGCAATGAGGTGGGAGGGGGTTTTTCTGGGTTTTTCTGAGGGTTTAAGGTCGCAGGAATGAGCAGGGAGAGGTTTTTCTGGGTTTTTCTGTGGGTTTGGGGTCTTGGGAATGAGTAGGGAGGAGTTTTTCTGGGTTTTTCCAGGTTTTCCTGACGGCTCCTGAGGGTTTGGGATCGATCTAGAGGTGGGAATGAGTAGGGAGAGGTTTTCCTGGATTTTTCCGAGGGTTTGGGGTCTTGGGAATGAGTGCAAAGAGGTTATCCCAGGTTTTTCCAAGAGTTTGGCGGCTCGGGAATGAGTAGGGAGAGGTTTTTCTGGGTTTTTCTGAGGGTTTAAGGTTGCAGGAATGAGCAGGGAGAGGTTTTTCTGGGTTTTTCCAGGATTTCCTGACGGCTCCTGAGGGTTTGGGATCGATCTAGAGGTGGGAATGAGTAGGGAGAGGTTGTGCCAGGTTTTTCTGAGGGTTTGGGGTCTTGGGAATGAGTGCGAAGAGGTTATCCCAGGTTTTTCCAAGAGTTTGGCGGCTCGGGAATGAGTAGGGAGAGGTTTTTCTGGGTTTTCCCAAGGGTTTGGGGTCTTGGAAATGAGGAGGGAGAGGTTGTGCCAGGTTTTTCCAGGTTTTCCCGATGGCTCCCGAGAGTTTGGGGTCAATCTAGAGTTGGGAATGAGCAGGAAGAGGTTGGTCCGGGTTTTCCTGAGGACTTGGGGGGTTGGGAATGAGCAGGGAGGGTTTTTTCTGGGTTTTTCTGAGGGTTTAAGGTCGCAGGAATGAGCAGGGAGAGGTTTTTCTGGGTTTTTCCAGGTTTTCCCGATGGCTCCCAAGGGTTTGGGATCGATCTAGAGGTGGGAATGAGTAGGGAGAGGTTGTGCCAGGTTTTTCCGAGGGTTTGGGGTCTTGGGAATGAGTAGGGAGGAGTTTTTCTGGGTTTTTCCAGGTTTTCCTGACGGCTCCCGAGTGTTTGGGATTGATCCAGAGGTGGGAATGAGTAGGGAGAGGTTTTCCTGGATTTTTCTGAGGGTTTGGGGTCTTGGAAATGAGGAGGGAGAGGTTGTGCCAGGTTTTTCCGAGGGTTTGGGGTCTTGGGAGTGAGTAGGGAGAGGTTTTTCTGGGTTTTTCTGAGGGTTTAAGGTTGCAGGAATGAGCAGGGAGAGGTTTTTCTGGGTTTTTCCAGGATTTCCTGACGGCTCCTGAGGGTTTGGGATCGATCTAGAGGTGGGAATGAGTAGGGAGAGGTTTTCCTGGATTTTTCTGAGGGTTTGGGGTCTTGGGAATGAGTGCGAAGAGGTTATCCCAGGTTTTTCCAAGAGTTTGGCGGCTCGGGAGTGAGTAGGGAGAGGTTTTTCTGGGTTTTTCTGTGGGTTTGGGGGGGTTGGGAATGAGTAGGGAGAGGTTTTTCTGGGTTTTTCCAGGTTTTCCTGACGGCTCCTGAGGGTTTGGGATCGATCTAGAGGTGGGAATGAGTAGGGAGAGGTTGTGCCAGGTTTTTCCGAGGGTTTGGGGTCTTGGGAATGAGTAGGGAGGAGTTTTTCTGGGTTTTTCCAGGTTTTCCTGACGGCTCCCGAGTGTTTGGGATTGATCCAGAGGTGGGAATGAGTAGGGAGGGGTTTTTCTGGGTTTTTCTGAGGGTTTAAGGTCGTAGGAATGAGTAGGGAGAGGTTTTTCTGGGTTTTTCCAGGATTTCCTGACGGCTCCTGAGGGTTTGGGATCGATCTAGAGGTGGGAATGAGTAGGGAGAGGTTGTGCCAGGTTTTTCTGAGGGTTTGGGGTCTTGGGAATGAGTGGGAAGAGGTTATCCCAGGTTTTTCCAAGAGTTTGGCGGCTCGGGAATGAGTAGGGAGAGGTTTTTCTGGGTTTTTCCAGGTTTTCCCGATGGCTCCCAAGGGTTTGGGATCGATCTAGAGGTGGGAATGAGTAGGGAGAGGTTGTGCCAGGTTTTTCCGAGGGTTTGGGGTCTTGGGAATGAGTAGGGAGGAGTTTTTCTGGGTTTTTCCAGGTTTTCCTGACGGCTCCTGAGGGTTTGGGATCGATCTAGAGGTGGGAATGAGTAGGGAGAGGTTTTCCTGGATTTTTCTGAGGGTTTTGGGGGGGTTGGGAATGAGTGGGGAGAGGTTTTTCTGGGTTTTTCCAGGATTTCCTGACGGCTCCTGAGGGTTTGGGATCGATCTAGAGGTGGGAATGAGTAGGGAGAGGTTTTCCTGGATTTTTCTGAGGGTTTGGGGTCTTGGAAATGAGGAGGGAGAGGTTGTGCCAGGTTTTTCCAAGGGTTTGGGGTCTTGGGAGTGAGTAGGGAGAGGTTTTTCTGGGTTTTTCTGAGGGTTTAAGGTTGCAGGAATGAGCAGGGAGAGGTTTTTCTGGGTTTTTCCAGGATTTCCTGACGGCTCCTGAGGGTTTGGGATCGATCTAGAGGTGGGAATGAGTAGGGAGAGGTTGTGCCAGGTTTTTCTGAGGGTTTGGGGTCTTGGAAATGAGGAGGGAGAGGTTGTGCCAGGTTTTTCCGAGGGTTTGGGGTCTTGGGAGTGAGTAGGGAGAGGTTTTTCTGGGTTTTTCTGAGGGTTTAAGGTCGCAGGAATGAGCAGGGAGAGGTTTTTCTGGGTTTTTCCAGGTTTTCCCGATGGCTCCCAAGGGTTTGGGATCGATCTAGAGGTGGGAATGAGTAGGGAGAGGTTGTGCCAGGTTTTTCCGAGGGTTTGGGGTCTTGGGAATGAGTAGGGAGGAGTTTTTCTGGGTTTTTCTGAGGGTTTAAGGTTGCAGGAATGAGCAGGGAGAGGTTTTCCTGGATTTTTCTGAGGGTTTTGGGGGGGTTGGGAATGAGCGGGGAGAGGTTTTTCTGGGTTTTTCCAGGATTTCCTGATGGCTCCCGAGGGTTTGGGATCGATCCAGAGGTGGGAATGAGTAGGGAGAGGTTTTTCTGGGTTTTTCTGAGGGTTTGGGGTCTTGGGAATGAGCAGGGAGAGGTTGGGCCGGGTTTTCCTGAGGACTTGGGGGGTTGGGAATGAGTAGGGAGGGGTTTTTCTGGGTTTTTCCAGTTTTTCCCGATGGCTCCCAAGGGTTTGGGATCGATCTAGAGGTGGAAATGAGTAGGGAGAGGTTGTGCCAGGCTTTTCTGAGGGTTTGGGGTCTTGGGAATGAGCAGGGAGAGGCTGTTCCGCATTATCCTGGACCAGTTCCTGCTTTTCCTCCCATATCCAGGGATCCCTCCCTGGGAATGAGCCCTTGGCACGAACCCAAACATCCTGCCCCGTCCATCCCTCCATGGACCCATCCATGGATCCATCCCTGGATCCATCCATCCCTCCATCCCTCCATCCATCCATCCCTCCATCCATCCATCCCTCCATCCATCCCTCCATCCATCCATCCATCCATCCATCCCTCCATCCATCCCTCCATCCCTCCATCCCTCCCTCCATCCATCCCTCCATCCATCCATCCCTCCATCCCTCCATCCATCCCTCCATCCCTCCCTCCATCCATCCATCCCTCCCTCCATCCATCCATCCATCCCTCCCTCCATCCATCCCTCCCTCCATCCCTCCCTCCATCCATCCCTCCATCCATCCATCCCTCCATCCCTCCATCCATCCCTCCATCCATCCATCCCTCCCTCCATCCCTCCCTCCCTCCCTCCCTCCATCCATCCACCCATCCATCCATCCATCCATCCATCCCTCCATCCCTCCCTCCCTCACCTCATCCCACACCAGAAACAACCAACCTCCCACTTCAGGACATTCCCTACAGATTCCAGGATTCCTCCAACCTCCATCCCATTCCTTCCTCAGACGCCTGCGGCTTATCCGACCCTGCCCACGTGGAGAACCTCCAGGAGAAGGCTCAGGTGGCGCTGACGGAATACGTGCGATCCCAATACCCATCCCAACCCCAACGCTTCGGGAGGCTCCTGCTGCGGCTCCCGGCGCTCCGAGCCGTTCCCGCCGCCCTCATATCCCAACTTTTCTTCATGAGGCTCGTCGGGAAAACTCCCATCGAGACGCTGATCCGGGACATGCTGCTGTCCGGGAGCACCTTCAACTGGCCCTACGGGACCGGACAATAGGGACGGACGCTCCGGAGGAGGGTGGGGGAGGGAAGGAAAATATCCCGGGAATGCTCCATGTGGATTCCCCGAACTGCTGCCTCCGGAGTTCGTCCCGTTCCCACAGGAATGGGGATGCTCCCTCTGGGATTCACCCTAAAATGTTGTGGGGTTGTCCCCAAAAGTTTTGGGTTCCCGGCATTGTCCCTAAAAGTTTTGGGATCACAGCGTTGGCGCCAGAAGTTGTGGGGTTGTCCACAAAGGTTTTGGGGTCCTGGTGTTGTCACTGGAAGTTTTGAGGTCCCAGCGTTGTCCCCCGAAGTTATGGGGTCATCCCTGAAAGTTTTGGGGTCCTGGCGTTGTCCCCAAAAGTTTTGGCATCGCAGGGTTGTCACCAGAAGTTTTGGGGTCCCGGCATTATCCCCAAAAGTTATGGGGTCGTCTCTGAAAGTTTTGGGGTCCTGGCGTTGTCCCCAAAATTTTGGGGTCCTGGAGTTGTTGCCAAAAGTTGTGGGGTTGTCCCTGAAAGTTTTGGAGTCCTGGCGTTGTCCCCAAAAGTTTTGGGGTCCCAGGGTTGTCCCCAAAATTATGGGGTCATCCCTGAAAGTTTTGGGGTCCTGGTGTTGTCCCCAAAATTTTGGGGTCCCGGCATTGTCACCAGAAGTTTTGGGGTCCCTGCGTTGTCCCCAAAAGTTATGGGGTTGTCCCTGAAAGTTTTGGAGTCCTGGTGTTGTCACCAGAAAGTTTTGGGGTCCCGGCATTGTCACCAAAAGTTATGGGGTCGTCCCTGAAAGTTTTGGGGTCCTGGTGTTGTCCCCGAAATTTTGGGGTCCTGGGGTTGTCCCTGAAAGTTTTGGAGTCCCGGCGTTATCCCCAAAAGTTATGGGGTCGTCCCTGAAAGTTTTGGAGTCCTGGTGTTGTCCCCAAAATTTTGGGGTCCCGGCATTGTCACCAGAAGTTTTGGGGTTCCCACATTGTCCCCAAAACTTTTGGGGTCCTGTCATTGTCGCCGGAAGTTTTGGGGTGCCGCCGTTGTTGCCGAATCTGTGGGCTCGCCCTAAATCCGAAGGTTCTCCCAGTTGGAATCTGGACTGATCCCATCCCTGGGGAGCTTCCCGACCTTCCGGGCACCCCTTGGGGACATCGGGGTGTCCCCAGGGTGGCTCTGTCCCCCCCTGGCAGCCCCGGGAAGGGCGATCCCGCTCTTTTATCCCCGGATTCCGGAGGTTGGGAAGCGTGGCCGGGTGTCCCTGAGGTGTCCCCTGAGCACCCAGGGGTGTCCCTAAGGAGGGAGGGGACCCCAGGGGTGTCCCTAAGGGTGAGAGGGGACACGGAGAGGGGACAGAGGCACCCAGGGGTGTCCCCAAGGAGGGGGATGGGACAGAGGCACCCAGGGGTGTCCCCAAGGAGGGGGAGGGGACAGAGCCACCCATGGGTGTCCCCAAGGGTGGAGAGGGGACAGAGGCACCCAGGGGTGTCCCCAAGGGTGAGAGGGGACAGAGGCACCCAGGGGTGTCCCCAAGGAAGGAGAGGGGACACAGAGAGGGGACAAAGCCACCCAAGGGTGTCCCCAAGGAGGGGGATGGGACAGAGGCACCCATGGGTGTCCCCAAGGAGGGAGAGGGGACAGAGGCACCCATGGGTGTCCCCAAGGGTGGAGAGGGGACACGGAGAGGGGACAGAGCCACCCAGGGGTGTCCCCAAGGAGGGGGATGGGACAGAGGCACCCATGGGTGTCCCCAAGGAAGGAGAAGGGACAGAGGCACCCATGGGTGTCCCCAAGGGTGGAGAGGGGACACGGAGAGGGGACAGAGCCACCCAGGGGTGTCCCCAAGGAGGGAGAGGGGACAAAGCCACCCAAGGGTGTCCCCAAGGAGGGGGAGGGGACACGGAGAGGGGACAGAGCCACCCAAGGGTGTCCCCAAGGAGGGAGAGGGGACAGAAGCACCCAAGGGTGTCCCCAAGGAGGGGGAGGGGACAGAGGCACCCAGGGGTGTCCCCAAGGAAGGAGAAGGGACAGAGGCACCCAGGGGTGTCCCCAGGGTGTCCCCAAGGAAGGAGGGGACACCCAGCACCCACCCCCCAGGGCTGTCCCCTCCTGGTTGGCGCCGGGGTGAGCCGCGATTCTTTGGGATTTTGGGGGGATTTTGGGGGGATTTGGGGGGATTTTGGGGACCGTTCGCGGCCGATGGAATCCTCGCTCCGCCCTAGGACCCCGTTAATTAACGCCAATTAAAGCCGTTTCCTACAACCCCCGCGGCTCCGCAGCGAGTCGGGATTTGGGATCCGCTGGAAAAACGGGAATGGGGGAGGCCGGCGTGGGGGGGGTGATGCCACCCCAAAAATAGGAGAGGTCCACAAAAATCCCCCAAATTTGGGGGGTTTTGGGGGGTAGGGGGAGGAGAAAATGGGGATTTCAGGGGTTCTGCTCCCGTTTTGGGGTTTTTTTTGGGAATAAATCCGGCTGGGAAGAGCTGGAGCAGCGGGATGGGGGAAATTTGGGATTTGGGGGGGGGGGTTTGGGGTTTTTCTTCCCAAGGTGAAGGGATTTGGGGCTGCTTTTCCTGAGTTTGGGGGGGGTTTTGGGGTTTTCCTTCCAAATTTGGAGGGATTTGGGATTTCTCTGCCAAGGTTTGTGGGGATTTTGGGGTTTTTATTGCCAAGGAGGGGGAATTTGGGATTTTTCTCCCAAGGTTTGGGGGGATTTTGGGGTTTTTATTGCCAAGGAGGGGGAATTTGGGATTTTTCTCCCATGGTTTGTGGGGATTTTGGGGTTTTTATTGCCAAGGAGGGGGAATTTGGGATTTCTCTGCCAAGGTTTGTGGGGATTTGGGGTTTTTATTGCCAAGGAGGGGGGATTTGGGATTTCTCTCCCAAGGTTTGTGGGGATTTGGGGTTTTTATTCCCAAGGAGGGGGGATTTGGGATTTTTCTCCCAAGGTTTGTGGGGATTTTGGGGTTTTTATTGCCAAGGAGGGGGAATTTGGGATTTTTCTCCCAAGGTTTGTGGGGATTTAGGGTTTTTATTCCCAAGGAGGGGGAATTTGGGATTTTTCTCCCAAGGTTTGTGGGGATTTGGGGGTTTTTATTCCCAAGGAAGGGGGATTTGGGATTTTTCTCCCAAGGTTTGTGGGGATTTGGGGTTTTTATTGCCAAGGAGGGAGGATTTGGGATTTCTCTGCCAAGGTTTGTGCGGATTTGGGGTTTTTATTGCCAAGGAGGGGGAATTTGGGATTTCTCTGCCAAGGTTTGTGCGGATTTGGGGTTTTTATTGCCAAGGAGGGGGAATTTGGGATTTCTCTGCCAAGGTTTGTGGGGATTTGGGGTTTTTATTGCCAAGGAGGGAGGATTTGGGATTTTTCTCCCAAGGTTTGGGGGGATTTGGGGTTTTTATTGCCAAGGAGGGAGGATTTGGGATTTTTCTCCCAAGGTTTGGGGGGATTTGGGGTTTTTATTGCCAAGGAGGGAGGATTTGGGATTTTTCTCCCAAGGTTTGGGGGGATTTGGGGTTTTTATTGCCAAGGAGGGGGAATTTGGGATTTCTCTGCCAAGGTTTGTGGGGATTTGGGGTTTTTATTGCCAAGGAGGGAGGATTTGGGATTTTTCTCCCAAGGTTTGGGGGGATTTGGGGTTTTTATTGCCAAGGAGGGGGAATTTGGGATTTCTCTGCCAAGGTTTGTGGGGATTTGGGGTTTTTATTGCCAGGGAGGGAGGATTTGGGATTTTTCTCCCAAGGTTTGTGGGGATTTGGGGTTTTTATTGCCAAGGAGGGAGGATTTGGGATTTCTCTGCCAAGGTTTGTGGGGATTTGGGGTTTTTATTGCCAAGGAGGGGGAATTTGGGATTTTTCTCCCAAGGTTTGTGGGGATTTGGGGTTTTTATTGCCAAGGAGGGAGGATTTGGGATTTTTCTCCCAAGGTTTGTGGGGATTTGGGGTTTTTATTGCCAAGGAGGGAGGATTTGGGATTTCTCTCCCAAGGTTTGTGGGGATTTGGGGTTTTTATTGCCAAGGAGGGGGAATTTGGGATTTCTCTGCCAAGGTTTGGGGGGATTTGGGGTTTTTATTCCCAAGGAGGGGGAATTTGGGATTTCTCTGCCAAGGTTTGTGGGGATTTGGGGTTTTTATTCCCAAGGAGGGAGGATTTGGGATTTTTCTCCCAAGGTTTGGGGGGATTTGGGGTTTTTATTCCCAAGGAGGGGGAATTTGGGATTTTTCTCCCAAGGTTTGTGGGGATTTGGGGTTTTTATTGCCAAGGAGGGAGGATTTGGGATTTTTCTCCCAAGGTTTGTGGGGATTTGGGGTTTTTATTGCCAAGGAGGGGGAATTTGGGATTTCTCTCCCAAGGTTTGTGGGGATTTGGGGTTTTTATTCCCAAGGACGGAGGAATTTGGGATTTCCCTCCGAAATTCGGGGGGGAAATTTGGGATTTCTCTTCCCAAGGCTGGGGGAGGGGGGGGGGGGTGGGGCCGATTTGGGATTTCCCTCCCAAATTTAGGGAGATTTCAACCACCCCCCCCCCCCCTTTCACCCCGACCCCAAATTAAAATCAACAATTACACTTCATTTATTAAAAAAAACCCAACCCCAAACCCCCGACACAATTACAATATTACACAATTCCCACCACTTCCCCACCAAATATTTCGGGATCGGGGTCCCCTAAAGGGTTTTTTGTGGGCGTCCCCCCCATCCCCCCCAATTAGGAACCCCCACAACCCCTTTAAGGCAGCCAGGGGGGTGCAAAACCCCATAAAAAATCCTATTTACAACCTGGGGAAGGCACTGGAGGGGGGTCCCAGAGGGTGGAGGGGACATTTAGGGGACATTTTTAGGGGGGGGGGGTCACACCAACAGCTCCCCTTGGCACCGGGGAGGGCTTAAAATGAGGGATTTTGGGGTTTTTTTTAATACAAAGAAAGGCACAAATTCTTTGGAGGGGGTGGAGGAGGGGAGGGGATTTTTTGGGGTGTCGTTGGCCCCTCGCCACCCCATCCCAACGTCCCTTTTTTTTTTTGGGGGGGGGAGGGCGGTTTTTGGGGTCAGCCCCGGAGTTGGTCGTAGTCGCTCACCATCCTCTTGATGTGGAAGAGTTTGTTCCGGAGGCTTTTGGATTCCTGCTTTTTGGCCTGGTACTCCGGGCTCTGCGGGGGGAGCAGGGTTGGGGGGGTCTGGATTTGGGGGGGACTGGATTTGGGGGGTTCAGGGTTTGGGGTTTGGGGGGGATCAAGGTTTGGGGGAGTTCAGGGTTTGGGGGGGATCAGGGTTTGGGGGGAATCAAAGTTTGGGGGGATCGGGGTTTGGGGGAGTTGGGATTCGGGGGATTCAGGGTTTGGGGGAGTTCAGGGTTTGGGGGGGTCAGGAGTTAGGGGGGGGTCTGGATTTTTGGGGGGTTCAGGGTTGAGGGGGGTCAGGATTTGGCGGGGTCTGGATTTGGGTGGGTCAGGGTTTGGGGGGGTCGGGGTTTGGGGGAGTTGGGATTTGGGGGAATCAGGGTTTGGGGGGTTCAGGGTTTGGGGGGGATCAGGATTTTTGGGGGGTTCAGGGTTCAGGGTTTGGGGGGGATCAAAGTTTGGGGGGGTTCAGGGTTTGGGGGGGTCAGGAGTTAGGGGGGGTCAGGATTTGGCGGGGTCTGGATTTGGGGGGTCAGGGTTTGGGGGGTTCAGGGTTTGGGGGGGATCAAAGTTTGGGGGGGTCGGGGTTTGGGGGGGTTCAGGGTTTGGCGGGGTCTGGATTTGGGGGGGGTCAGGGGTTGGGGTTTGGGGGGGATCAAGGTTTGGGGGAGTTCAGGGTTTGGGGGGGATCAGGGTTTGGGGGGGGTTTGGATTTGGGGGGTTCAGGGTTTGGGGGGAATCAAAGTTTGGGGGGGTCGGGGTTTGGGGGAGTTGGGATTTGGGGGGGTCAGGGTTTGGGGGGGTCGGGGTTTGGGGGGGGTCGGGGTTTGGGGGGGTCGGGGTTTGGGGGAATCAGGGTTTGGGGGGGATCAGGGTTTGGGGGGTTCAGGATTTTTGGGGGGTTCAGGGTTCAGGGTTTGGGGGGGATCAAAGTTTGGGGGGGTTCAGGGTTTGGGGGGGGTCAGGAGTTAGGGGGTGATCAGGGTTTGGGGGTTTGGGGGGGGTCAGGGTTGGGGGCATCAGGGTTTGGGGGGGTCTGGATTTGGGGGGCGTCAGGGTTTGGGGGGGTCTGGATTTGGGGGGCGTCAGGGTTTGGGGGCATCAGGATTTTTGGGGGTTCAGGGTTCAGGGTTGGGGGGGTCAGGATTTGGGGGGGTCAGGAGTTAGGGGGGGTCAGGATTTGGCGGGGTCTGGGTTTGGGGGGTCAGGATTTGGGGGGGGTCTGGATTTGGGGGGGGGTCTGGATTTGGGGGGGGGTCTGGATTTGGGGGGGTCAGGGTTCAGGGTTTGGGGGGGATCAGGGTTTGGGGGGGGTCTGGATTTGGGGGGGTTCAGGGTTTGGGGGGGTCAGGGTTTGGGGGGGTTCAGGGTTTGGGGGGGATCAGGGTTTGGGGGGGTTCAGGGTTTGGGGGGGTCAGGGTTTGGGGGGTTCAGGATTTTTGGGGGGTTCAGGATTTTTGGGGGGGATCAAAGTTTGGGGGGGATCAAAGTTTGGGGGGGATCAAAGTTTGGGGGGGTCAGGAGTTAGGGGGGGATCAGGGTTTGGGGGTTTGGGGGGGGTCAGGGTTGGGGGCATCAGGGTTTGTGGGGGTTCAGGGTTCAGGGTTGGGGGGGGTCAGGAGTTAGGGGGGGTCAGGATTTGGCGGGGTCTGGATTTGGGGGGGGTCTGGATTTGGGGGGGGTCTGGATTTGGGGGGGTCAGGGTTCAGGGTTTGGGGGGGATCAGGGTTTGGGGGGAATCAAAGTTTGGGGGGGTCGGGGTTTGGGGGAGTTGGGATTCGGGGGAATCAGGATTTGGGGGGGATCAGGGTTTGGGGGGGGTCGGGGTTTGGGGGGGTTCAGGGTTTGGGGGGGTTCAGGGTTTGGGGGGGGTCAGGAGTTAGGGGGGATCAGGGTTTGGGGGTTTGGGGGGGGTCAGGGTTGGGGGCGTCAGGGTTTGGGGGGGATCAAAGTTTGGGGGGTTCAGGGTTTGGGGGGGTCGGGGTTTGGGAGAGTTGGGATTTGGGGGGTTCAGGGTTTGGGGGGGGTCAGGGTTTGGGGGGGGTTCAGGGTTTTGGGGGTTTGGGGGGGTCAGGATTTGGGGGCGTCAGGATTTTTGGGGGGTTCAGGGTTGGGGGGGTTCAGGGTTTGGGGGGAGTCAGGATTTGGGGGGTTCAGGAGTTAGGGGGGGTCAGGGTTTGGGGTGGATCAAAGTTTGGGGGGGTCGGGGTTTGGGGGGGGTCAGGGTTTGGGAGAGTTGGGATTTGGGGGGTTCAGGGTTTGGGGGGGGTCAGAGTTTGGGGGGGGTTCAGGGTTTTGGGGGGGTCAGGATTTGGGGGCGTCAGGGTTTTTGGGGGGTTCAGGGTTGGGGGGGTTCAGGGTTTGGGGGGAGTCAGGATTTGGGGGGTTCAGGAGTTAGGGGGGGTCAGGATTTGGCGGGGTCAGGGTTTGGGGGTGATCAGGGTTTGGGGGGGTCAGGGTTTGGGGGGGTCAGGGTTTGGGGTGGATCAAAGTTTGGGGGGGTCGGGGTTTGGGGGGGTCTGGATTTGGGGGGGCTCAGGATTTTGGGATGTTTGGGGGATGTGTCCTCTCCAAGAGGGATGGGGGGGTGGACCCCAAAAATCGGCCTCTCCACCCCAAAACTCACCCGCTTCAGGTCCTTGAGGTGGTTGTACTCCTCGGCCAGGGCCTGTGGGGACAGGGAGGGTGAAAAAGGGGGGAAAATGGGGTGAAAATGGGGGGAAATGGGGGAAAATGGGGGGAAATGGGGAAAAATGGGGGAGAAATCGGGGGGAAATGGGAGAAAACAGGGAAAAATGGGGGAGAAATGGGGGGGAAATGGGAGAAAACAGGGAAAAATGGGGGGAAAGGGGGAGAAAGGGGGGAAAAATGGGGGGAAAAGGGGAAAAATGGGGAAAATGGGGAAAAATGGGGGGGAAATGGGGGGGAATGGGGGAAAATAGGGGGAAATGGAGAAAAATTGGGGGGAAATGGGGGGAAACTGGGGGCAAATGGGGAGAAAATGGGGAAATGGGGGGAAATGGGAACAAAAGGGGGAAAATGGGGAAAAATGGGGGGGAAATGGGGAGAAAAATGGGAAGAAAAAGGGGGACACAGGAAGGGTAAAAAAAGGGGGGAATGGAGGGATTCCCAATCCGTCACAAAATCCATCCCAAATCCCCCCAGAATCCATCCCAGACCCTCCACAAAATCCATCCCCTGTTCCCATCGGTGTCCCAGGCCCACCACACCTCCCATCCCACTGATCCCATGGATCCCATCCCATCGATCCCATTCCATTGATCCCATTCCATTGATCCCATCAATCCAATCCCATCGATCCCATCCCATCCCATCGATCCCATTCCATTCCATTCCATCCCATTGATCCGATCCCATTCCATCAATCCCACTGATCCCATCCCATCGATCCCATCCCACTGATCCCACCCCATCCCATCCCATCGATCCCATTCCATTGATCCCATTGATCCCATTGATCCCATCCCACCCCATTAATCCCATCCCATCCCACCCTATCGATCCCATCCCATCCATCCCACCTCATCCGATCCCATGGATCCCATCCCATCGATCCCATCCCATCCCATTGATCCAATCCCACCCCATCCATCCCATCCCATCGATCCCATCCCATCCCACTGATCCCATCCCATCCCACTGATCCCATTCCATTCCATCAATCCCATGGATCCCATCCCATCGATCCCATCCCACTGATCCCACCCCATCCCATCCTATCCCACTGATCCCATTCCATTGATCCCATTGATCCCATTGATCCCATCCCACCCCATTGATCCCATCCCATCCCACCCTATCGATCCCATCCCATCCATCCCACCTCATCTGATCCCATTGATCCCATCCCATCGATCCCATCCCATCCCATTGATCCAATCCCACCCCATCCATCCCATCCCATCCCATCGATCCCATCCCATCCCACTGATCCCATCCCATCCCACTGATCCCATTCCATTCCATCAATCCCATGGATCCCATCCCATCGATCCCATCCCACTGATCCCACCCCATCCCATCCTTTCCCACTGATCCCATTCCATTGATCCCATTGATCCCATTGATCCCATCCCACCCCATTGATCCCATCCCATCCCACCCTATCGATCCCATCCCATCCATCCCACCTCATCTGATCCCATTGATCCCATCCCATCGATCCCATTCCATCCCATCAATCCCACCCCATCCCATTGATCCAATCCCATCCCATCAATCCCATCCCATCCCACTGATCCCATCCCATTGATCCCATTCCATTCCATCCCATTGATCCGATCCCATTCCATCAATCCCATGGATCCCATCCCATCGATCCCATTCCATTGATCCCATCCCACCCCATTGATCCCATCCCACCCTATCGATCCCATCCCATCCATCCCACCTCATCCGATCCCATCGATCCAATCCCATTGATCCCATCCCATCCCATTGATCCCATCCCATTGATCCCATCCCATCCCATTGATCCCATCCCATCCATCCCATCCCACCCTATCAATCCCATCCCATCCCATTGATCCAATCCCATTGATCCCATCCCATTGATCCCATCCCATCCCATTGATCCCATCCCATCCCATCAATCTGATCCCATCCCATCCCATTGATCCCATCCCATCCATCCCATCCCACCCCACCCCATCCATCCAATCCCATCCACCCCATCCAATCCCATCCATCCCACCCCATCCCCCCCATCCCCCCCATTCCCCCCAGCACATCCCAGCACATCCCAGCACCTGGTACTGGGCGCTGTCCTCGGCCACCTCATCCAGCTGTTTGCCCAGCTGTGCCAGCCGCTCGTTGACGCCGTCCATGTGGGCACAGAGCTCCTTGTAGCGCCGCAGCTCCGCCGCAAACTCCTCCTTGTACCTCTGCCGCGTCCCGTCCGAGCCGATCGGGGGGTACAGCCTGGCACGGGGCAGGGCGGGGGGCACGGGATGGGGGGTGGTCAGTGCTGGACACACCCCCTGAGTGCCCCCCCTCTCCCCACCCACACCGGTGCCACCTGTGCCACTGCTCGCGGTCCAGCTCGTCCCCGGACTCCACGGCCGTGGTGTAATCGGTCTCGTACTGGGATTCCTCCAGTTCGGGCTGGTGCCGGCGGCGCCGGCGGCCCCGGCGGGTCGGGGGTTTGGTTGGGGAGGGGTCTCGAGATTTCCCTTCTGGGGGGCTGGGGGGATCCTCCTGGGGGTCACTGAGGGGGACATGGGGACATCAGTGGGTCACGGGGGGATTTGGGGGATTTGGGGGATTTGGGGGTTTCTCCCGGGGGTCACTGAGGGGGACATGGGGACATCAGTGGGTCACGAGGGGATTTGGGGGCTGCTCCTGGGGGTCACTGAGGGGGTCATGGGTTGGTCCCAGGGGGATTTGGGGGCTCCTTATGGGGGTCACTGAGGGGGTCATGGGGTCATGGGTTGGTCCCAGGGTTTTGGGGGATTTGGGGGTTTCTCCTGGGGGTCACTGAGGGGGACATGGGTTGGTCCCAGGGGGATTTGGGGGGCTGGTCCCAATCCTTCCCCTCTGTGGGGCTGGGGGGGCTGCTCCTGGGGGTCACTGAGGGGGACATGGGGACATCAGTGGGTCACGGGGGGATTTGGGGGATTTGGGGGATTTGGGGGTTTCTCCCGGGGGTCACTGAGGGGGACATGGGGACATCAGTGGGTCACGGGGGGATTTGGGGGCTGCTCCTGGGGGTCACTGAGGGGGTCATGGGTTGGTCCCAGGGTTTTGGGGGATTTGGGGGTTTCTCCTGGGGGTCACTGAGGGGGTCATGGGTTGGTCTCAGGGTTTTGGGGGATTTGGGGGTTTCTCCTGGGGGTCACTGAGGGGGTCACGGGGACAAGGGTTTGGCATGAGGGAAGGGAGGGGGTGAACACTGGGATTTCCTCCTTTCCTGAGCTTTTTCCCCCTTTTCCCGACCCCTCCCACCTTTTCCTGACCCTTCAAATCCTTTCCCGACCCCTCCCCACATTTCCCGACCCCTCCAATCTTTTCCCGACCCCTTTCCAGACCCCTCCCCACATTCCCATCCCTTTCCCTCCCCTCCCCATATTTCCCATCCTCTCCCCACCCCTCTCCCACCCTTTTTCCCGACCCCTCCCCATATTTCCCCACTCCTTTCCCCCCTCCCCCACCTCTCCCGCCCCCTCCCCACCTTTTCCAGCCCCCGTCGCGGGTGCCGGGGGTCGGGGGGGGTCCGAAGCCGTTTTGGGGGGGGTCGCTGTAGGACGGGGGGCTGTAGGGCGGGGCCAGGGTGGGGCTCGCGGCTTTCTCCGAGTACGCCACGGTCGCCGCCTCGTCCGGAACGCTCGCCCCGCCCGAAACGTTCTTCACCTGCGGCACGGACCGGGGGTGGTTTGAGGGTTTGGGGAGGGCGGGGTGTGGGGGGGGGGGGGGGGGGGAACTCATCTGGGATCAAGGAGAAGTGCCCGAGAATTCCCTGAAAATTGCCCGGGAATTTCCCGAGAAATGCTCGAGAAATCGTTGAGAGTTCCCTGAAAATTCCCCCAAAAATCGTCGAGAATTCCTTGAAAATTCCCTGAGAATTCCCTGAAAATTCCCCGAGAAATCCCTGAAAATTCCCTGAGAAATCGTCAAGAATTCCCTGAAAATTCCCCGAGAAACCCCTGAAAATTCCCCCAAAAATCGTCGAGAATTCCTTGAAAATTCCCTGAGAATCCCCTGAAAATTCCCCGAGAAATCCCCGAAAAATCCCTGAAAATTCCCCGAGAAATTGTCAAGAATTCCCTGAAAATTCCCTGAGAATTCCCTGAAAATTCCCCGAGAAATCGTCGAGAATTCCCTGAAAATTCCCTGAGAATTCCCTGAAAATTCCCCGAGAAATCGTCGAGAATTCCCTGAAAATTCCCCGAGAAATCCCCGAAAAATCCCTGAAAATTCCCCGAAAAATCCCTGAAAATTCCCCGAGAAATTGTCAAGAATTCCCTGAAAATTCCCCGAGAATTCCCTGAAAATTCCCCGAGAAATCGTCAAGAATTCCCTGAAAATTCCCCAAGAAATCCCTGAAAATTCCCCGAGAAATTGTCAAGAATTCCCTGAAAATTCCCCAAGAAATCCCTGAAAATTCCCCGAGAAATTGTCAAGAATTCCCTGAAAATTCCCCGAGAATTCCCTGAAAATTCCCTGAGAAATCCCTGAAAATTCCCTGAGAAATCGTCAAGAATTCCCTGAAAATTCCCTGAGAATCCCCTGAAAATTCCCAGAGAAATCCCCGAAAAATCCCTGAAAATTCCCCGAGAAATTGTCAAGAATTCCCTGAAAATTCCCCAAGAAATCCCTGAAAATTCCCTGAGAAATCCCTGAAAATTCCCCAATTGTCAAGAATTCCCTGAAAATTCCCCAAGAAATCCCTGAAAATTCCCCGAGAAATTGTCAAGAATTCCCTGAAAATTCCCTGAGAAATCGTCGAGAATTCCCTGAAAATTCCCCGAGAAATCCCCGAAAAATCCCTGAAAATTCCCCAAGAAATCCCTGAAAATTCCCTGAGAAATCATCAAGAATTCCCTGAAAATTCCCCAAGAAATCCCTGAAAATTCCCTGAGAAATTGTCAAGAATTCCCTGAAAATTCCCCGAGAAATCCCTGAAAATTCCCCGAGAAATCGTCGAGAATTCCCTGAAAATTCCCCGAGAATTCCCTGAAAATTCCCTGAGAAATCCCTGAAAATTCCCTGAGAAATCGTCAAGAATTCCCTGAAAATTCCCCGAGAAATCCCCGAAAAATCCCTGAAAATTCCCCAAGAAATCCCTGAAAATTCCCCAAGAAATCGTCAAGAATTCCCTGAAAATTCCCTGAGAAATCCCTGAAAATTCCCCGAGAATCATCAAGAATTCCCTGAAAACTGATCGAGGAACGCCCGAAAATTCCTCAAGAAATGCCTGAAAATTCCCTGAGAAACCCCACAGAAAATCCATGGGAACGAGCGGTCCTTGTCCCACCTGGAGTCCCCCAAAATTCCCAGGGATATCCCAAATCCTCCAGGAACCCCCCAAATCCCTCAGGGACACCCCAAACCCCACCAGCAACTGCAGAACCTTTTATGGGCTCACCCCCAGAGTCAGGAGGGACCCCCAAATCCAGGGAAACCCCCTTGGAAAATCCAGGGACGATCCCAGAAATTCGAGCGTCCCCCATGACTCTGGAGGTGTGTGGGGGGGGGGAGCTCGGAATGGGGGATTTGGGGTGTGGGGCTGAGGAAGGACCCAAACCCCCCCCCAAAAAAAAACCCCAAAAAACCCAAAAAACCCAAAAAAACCCAAAAAAAACCCCAGAGCGACAGCGACAGCGTGAGCCAGCCTGGGGGGCGGTGACACCCTCGGGGTGACACCCCCATCTCCTCCCCGCCAAGGATTTGGGGTGGCCGCGCGTGTCCCCTGCGGCCCCACAAAGGGACAAAAGGCCACCCGGCTGTCCCCTGTCCCCTTCCTTCCTGCCCTTTGTGCCTTGTTTGTGCCGGACGCCGGTCCCCTCCGGCTCGGTGGCCTTGGGGACATCCGGCCGGACATCGCCACTTCCGTCGCTGTCCCCTCGCCGGGGGCCACCAGGTGTGTCCCCAAAAGCTGCGGTGGCTCCCTAAAACGCGATGGCCCCAAAAGGGGGTGACAGCCTGAAAGGGCACGGATGTAGGGGGGTGGTGGCACCACGGAAGGGGGAGGTGGTGACAAGGGAGGGTGGCAGCGGGCGGGGGTCGCGGGTCCCCAAGGGGACAGGAAATGCTCGGCCAGGGAGGGACTTTGAGTAAATAAACGGGAATGGAATAAAAGAGAAAGGAACAAAGGGAGCGGGGCCCGAGGGGAAATCCCAGAGGGGCAGGGGGTGGGGGAGAGGGGACAGGGGAGAGGGGAACGGGGACATGGGGACATGGGGAGAGGGGAGAGGGGACAGGGGAGAGGGGACAGGGGAAAGGGGACAGGGGAGAGGGGAGAGGGGACAGGGGGACAGGGGAAAGGGGAGAGGGGAAAGGGGGTGGGGGAGAGGGGACAGGGGAGAGGGGGACAGGGGAGAGGGGAGAGGGGGAGAGGGGAGAGGGGAAACGGGAGAGGGGAGTGGGGACAGGGGAGAGGGGACAGGGGAGAGGGGACAGGGGAGAGGGGAGAGGGGACAGGGGACAGGGGACAGGGGACAGGGGACAGGGGAGAGGGGACAGGGGAGAGGGGACAGGGGGACAGGGGAGAGGGGACAGGGGGACAGGGGAGGGGAGTGGGGAGAGAAGAGAGGGGACAGGGGGAGAGAGGGAGAGGGGATGGGAGTGGGGAGAGAAGAGAGGGGACAGGGGACAGGGGACGGGAGTGAGGACAGGAGAGGATTGGGGACAGGGGGGACAGGGGATGGGAGTGGGGACATGGGGACAGTAGAAGGGACATGGGGACAGGAGTAGGGACAGGGGGTGAGGTGTGGGGGGGACACAGAAAGAGGATTGGGGACCCGAGGAGAGATGTGGGGACAGGGGGGACAGGGGAGGGGGGGACACAGGGGACACAGAGAGAGGAGTGGGGACAATGGGGACAGTGGGGTGGGGACAAGGGGGACACAGAGAACACCGGGAGTGGGGTTTGGGGACATGAGGGGACACCAGGAGTGGGGTTTGGGGACATGGAGGACACAGGGGACACCAGGAGTGGGGTTTGGGGACAATGAGGGGACACCAGGAGTGGGGTTTGGGGACATGGAGGACACAGGGGACACCAGGAGTGGGGTTTGGGGACATGAGGGGACACCGGGAATGGGGTTTGGGGACATGGAGGACACAAGGGACACCGGGAGTGGGGTTTGGGGACACAGGGGACATCGGGAATGGGGTTTGGGGACATGGAGGACACAGGGGACACCGGGAGTGGGGTTTGGGGACACAGGGGACATCGGGAGTGGGGTTTGGGGACATGAGGGGACACAGGGGACACCAGGAGTGGGGTTTGGGGACATGAGGGGACACCGGGAGTGGGGTTTGGGGACATGGAGGACACAGGGGACACCGGGAGTGGGGTTTGGGGACACAGGGGACATCGGGAGTGGGGTGGGGGGGACACAAGGACACAGCCCCGAATTCCAAGGCTGGAGAGCAGCTGAAGGATTGGGGACAGGGATGGGGCCAGGGCCAGGAGTGTCCCCAAAGCCACTCTCGAGGCCAGCAGCTCCTTCCCTCGTGTCCCCAAGGTCCCCAGCCGGCAGCCGGGAATTCTTCCGCCTTTTCCCGGTGCCACCTCCCGGTGCCACCTCCCGGTTAATCATTGGCCAGACCGAAACCCAGCGCGGTGGCCCCGCGGTGGCACCTGGCAGCGTCCCCAAACCTTCTTGGTGTCCCCCCAAACCCCTCCTGAAGTCCCCAAATCCTCTTGGGGGTCCCTACACAGTCCTGGTGTCCCCAAATCTCGCCTGGTGTCCCCAAACCCCTCCTGGTGTCCCCAAATCCCCCTCAAGTCTCCTCTTGGGGTCCCCAAACTCCTCCTGGTGTCCCCAAATCCCCCTCAAATCTCCTCTTGGGGTCCCCAAACTCCTCCTGAGGTCCCCAAATTTCCCGAGGTCCCCCAAACCCCTCCTGAAGTCCCCAAATCCTCTTCGGATCCCTACACAATCCTGGTGCCCCCAAACCTCTCCTGGTGTCCCCAAATCCCCCTCAAGTCCCCTCTTGGTGTCCCCAACCCCCCTAAAGTCCCCAACCCCCCCCTAAAGTCCCTTCTTGGTGTCCCCAAACCCCTCCTGGTGTCCCCAAAGCCCCCTAAAGTCCCCAAACCCTCCCTAAAGTCCTCAAACCCCCCCCTAAAGTCCCTTCTTGGTGTCCCCAACCCTCCCTAAAGTCCCCAAACCCCTCCCTAAAGTCCCCAAACCCCTCCCTAAAGTCCCTTCATGGTGTCCTCAACCCCCCCTAAAGTCCCTTTCTGGTGTCCCCAACCCCTCCTGGTGTCCCCAAACCCCCCTAAAATCCCCAACCCCCCCCTAAAGTCCCTTTCTGGTGTCCCCAAACCCCCCCTAAAGTCCCCAAAACCCCCTAAAGTCCCTTCCTGGTGTCTCCAACCCCTCCTGGTATCCCCAACCCCCCCCTTAAATTCCCCAAATCCCCCTAAAATCCCCCCCCAAAGCCCCTCCCAGCGCCCACATCCCAAAGCCGGGACCGTCCGGGATCCCATTCCCGGAATTCCCAACATTCCCAGGACTCACCCACTCCTCCACATCCGGCCCTTCCGGGGCGGTCGGGATTTTATCCCAATAAATGTTGGGTTTTCCGTATTTCCAGATCTTGCTCCGCGTCTTGTGGGCGAAGAGGCAGATGAGGCACAGCAGGAGCACGATCAGGAAGCCGCAGACGATGGCCACGGCCTGCAGCGGGAACAACGGGATTTGGGAATTCCTGGGATCCGCCTGGAGCGCCAGGAATTGGGGCTTTTATCCCGAAAATCCTCCTGGGGTTGGATGATCCCCGAATCGCAAAGTTTCGCTGTCGTTCCTAAATTCCCGACGTTCCCAAATCCTGAGTTCCAAAGCTTCCCTGTCCTTCCTGAATCCCAAACCTTTCCCAATCCCAAACCTTCCCGAATCCCAAACCTTTCCTGAATCCCAAACCTTCCCCAATCCCAAACCTTTCCCAATCCCAAACCTTCCGTCCTTCCTGAATCCCAAACCTTCCCCAATCCCAAACCTTCCCTGTCCTTTCCCAATCCCAAACCTTCCCCAATCCCAAACCTTCCGTCCTTCCTGAATCCCAAACCTTCCCTGTCCTTCCTGAATCCCAAACCTTTCCCAATCCCAAACCTTCCCGAATCCCAAACCTTTCCTGAATCCCAAACCTTCTCCAATCCCAAACCTTCCCCAATCCCAAACCTTTCCCAATCCCAAACCTTCCCCAATCCCAAATGTTCCTGAATCCCAAACGTTCCTGAATCCCAAACCTTCTCCAATCCCAAACCTTCCCCAATCCCAAACCTTCCCTGTCGTTCCCCAATCCCAAATCTTCCCCAATCCCAAACCCTTCAGAATCCCAAATCTTCCCCAATCCCAAACCTTCCCCAATCCCAAACCTTCCCCAATCCCAAACCTTCCCCAATCCCAAACCTTTCCCATCTCCATGGGAAAATCAACCCCTCCCATTCCAATCCTCCCTCGCGCCCCAGAATCTCTGGGATCCCTGAGGGGCCTCATCCCGGGATTTGGGCAGGACAGGGAAAGGTTTGGGATTCAGGAAGGGCAGGGAAAGGTTTGGGATTTGGGAAGGGCAGGGAAAGGTTTGGGATTTGGGAAGGGCAGGGAAAGGTTTGGGATTTGGGAAGATTTGGGATCTGGGGAGGATAGGAAAGGTTTGGGATTCTGAAGGGTTTGGGATTCTGAAGGGTTTGGGATTTGGCAAGGGCCAGGAAAGGTTTGGGATTCAGGATTTGGGGGGGTTTGGGATTCAGGAAGGGCAGGGAAAGGTTTGGGATTTGGGAAGGGCAGGGAAAGGTTTGGGATTCTGAAGGGTTTGGGATTCTGAAGGGTTTGGGATTCTGAAGGGCTTGGAATTCTGAAAGGTTTGGGATTTGGGAAAGGTTTGGGACTTGGGAAGGGCAGGGAAAGGTTTGGGATTTAGGAAGGATAGGAAAGGTCTGGGATTCTGAAGGGTTTGGGATTCTGAAGGGTTTGGGATTCGGGAAGGGCAGGGAAAGGTTTGGAATTTGGGAAAGTTTGGGACTCGGGAAGGGCACGGAAAGGTTTGGGATTCTGAAGGGTTTGGGATTTGGGAAGGAGAAATCCCAAACCATTCCCAGGATCCCAATCCCAGCCCCCACAGGCCCTGACCGGGCTCAGGAGCGGCGGGGCCGCGATCCCAAACCATTCCCACAATCCCAAACCATTCCCACAATCCCAAACCATTCCCACAATCCCAATCCCTATCTCCGGGCTGCCTCGGGGCCCCGGCGGGGCCGCGATCCCAAATCCCGGGCAGGATCCCGATCCCCGAGCCCGGCCCCGGCGGGGCCCCGATCCCAAATCCCGGGCAGGATCCCGATCCCCGAGCCCGGCCCCGCGCGGCCGCGATCCCAAATCCCGGGAAGGATCCCGGTCCCCGAGCCCGGCCCCGGCGGGGCCGCGATCCCAAATTCCGGGCAGGATCCCGATCCCAAATCCCGGGCAGGATCCCGGTCCCCGAGCCCGGCCCCGCGCGGCCCCGGCGGGCTCGGGAGCGGCGGGGCTGGAATGCGGCACTTCCAGCCCGGCCGGGAACGGGAACGGGAGCGCCCGGCCCCGGTGCCGCCCGCGCGGAGCCCCGGGACTGGCACGGGACGGGGCTGGCACCGGCAGTGCCCGGCTGGCACCGGGAGCCCCCAAATGTCCCCTGTCCTTCCCAAATCCCAAAGCTTCCCAAATCTCCCCTGTCTTTCCTAAATCCCAAACCTTTCCTTCCCAAATCCCAAATCTCCCCTGTCCTTCCCAAATCCCAAACCCCAAATCCCTCCCTTCCTTTCCAAATCCCAAATGTTCTCTGTCCTTCCCAAATCCCAAACCTTCCCCCCCAAATCCCAAACCTTCCCAAATCCCAAACCTTCCCCCCCCAAATCCCAAACCTTACCAAACCCCAAATCCCAAACCTTTCTTGTCCTTCCCGAATCCCAAACCTTCCCCTTCATTCCCAAATCCCAAATGTTCCCTGTTCTTCCCAAGTCCCAAACCTTCCCAAACCCCAAATCTCCCCTGTCCTTCCCAAATCCCAAACCCCAAATTCCAGACCTTTCCTGTCCTTCCCAAATTCCAAACCTTCCCAGTTTTTCCCCAGTCTGGCTCCGCTCCAAGGTTTTTACAACCGGGAGAGCAAAGTTCCCAAAACCGGGACCGGGGCTCGTTCCCTCCCCGAAACTCCCCGGGCAGCGGGATCATCCTGGGGTCATCCCGGGATTGTCCCGGTTCTTCCTGCGGCCCCAACTCATCCCAGAAATCCCGCTCATCCCAGTTCTTCCCTGGCTCATCCCAGTTCCTCCCTGGCTCATCCCGGTTTTCCCTGCAGTCCCACTTCATCCCAGAAATCCCGCTCATCCCGGTTTTCCCTGCAGCCCCAACTCATCCCATAAATCCCGCTCATCCCAGTTCCTCCCTGGCTCATCCCAGTTCCTCTCTGGCTCATCCTGGTTCTTCCTGCAGCCCCAACTCATCCCAGAAATCCTGCTCATCCCATAAATCCCGCTCATCCCATAAATCCCGCTCATCCCAGTTCCTCCCTGGCTCATCCCAGTTCCTCTCTGGCTCATCCTGGTTCTTCCTGCAGCCCCAACTCATCCCAGAAATCCCGCTCATCCCATAAATCCCACTCATCCCGGTTTTCCCTGCAGTCCCACTTCATCCCAGCTCCTCCCACAGCCCTGGATCCTTCCCACGCCCCTGGACGATCCCAATTCCTGCCCCAGTCCCGGCTCACCCCAGTTTCGCCACAGCCCCAGTTCACCCCAATTCTTCCAGACCACCCAGATCCCTCAGAAAGTCCTGGCTGATCCCGATTTCCCCCACAGCCTCTGGATCATCCCAATCCCCCTCCAGAGCCACCAAACAGTGACCAGCACCACCAAACCCCTTAAAAATCCCAAAAGCAAGAGAGGGATTGAGGACAGGATGGGGATCGAGGGCTGGACACCCATGGCCACCAAAGAGTGACCAGAGCCATTAAATCCCTTAAATCCAGCGGGAAAACCCCAAAAGCGGGATGGGGATTTAGGGCTGGACACCCCCGGCCAGCAAAGACTGACCAGAGCCATGAAATCCCTTAAATCCAGCGGGAAAACCCCAAAAGCAGGATGGGGATCGAGGGCTGGCCACCCCCGGCCACCAAAGAGTGACCAGAGCCATGAAATCCCCTAAAACCAGCGAGAAAACCCCAAAAGCAGGATGGGGATCAAGGACAGGATGGGGATTTAGGGCTGGACACCCCTGGCCACCAAAGAGTGACCAGAGCCATGAAATCCCCTAAAACCAGAGGGAAAACCCCAAAAGCAGGAGAGGGAAGCAAGGGCTGGACACCCATGGCCACCAAAGAGTGACCAGAGCCATGAAATCCCTTAAATCCAGCGGGAAAACCCCAAAAGCAGGATGGGGATTTAGGGCTGGACACCCCCGGCCACCAAAGACTGACCAGAGCCATGAAATCCCTTAAATCCAGCGGGAAAACCCCAAAAGCAGGATGGGGATTTAGGGCTGGACACCCACGGCCAGCAAACGCTGACCAGAAAAACCAAACCCCTTAAAAACAGCGGGAAAACCCCAAAAGCAGAATGGGGACCGAGGTTAGGACAGGAAAAAAGGGCTGGACACCCATGGCCACCAAGGGGTGACCAGAGCCATGAAATCCCTTAAATCCAGCGGGAAAACCCCAAAAACAGGATGGGGATGAAGGACAGGATGGGGATCAAGGACAGGATGGGGATTTAGGGCTGGACACCCACGGCCACCAAAGAGTGACCAGAGCCATGAAATCCCTTAAATCCAGCGGGAGAACCCCAAAAGCAGGATGGGGATCAAGGACAGGATGGGGATCGAGGGCTGGACACCCCCGGCCACCAAAGAGTGACCAGAGCCATGAAATCCCCTAAAACCAGCGGGAAAACCCCAAAAGCAGGATGGGGATCAAGGACAGGATGGGGATCGAGGGCTGGACACCCCCGGCCACCAAAGAGTGACCAGAGCCATGAAATCCCTTAAATCCAGCGGGAAAACCCCAAAAGCAGGATGGGGATTTAGGGCTGGCCACCCCCGGCCACCAAAGAGTGACCAGAGCCATGAAATCCCTTAAATCCAGTGGGAAAACCCCAAAAGCAGGATGGGGATCGAGGACAGGATGGGGATTTAGGGCTGGACACCAAACAGTGACCACCAAACCCTTTAAGTCCAGCAGGAAAACCCCAAGGGCCGGCCAGCACCCGAGCGGGGCCATGTGCTGACCCCTCTCCTCCCCACGGATCCCGCTTGTCCCCAAATCCATGGGGTCTGACCCGACCTGGGGGTCCCTCCCTCATCCCAAGGGGGTCCCTCGCTCCTTTGGGAATTCCTGGGATTCCTCTGGGATCGGCAACCTCATCCCTTCATTTCCTGGGAATCCTCTCCTCATCTTTTGGGGGGTCCCTCTCTCCTCTCCTGGGGGTCCCTCCCTCACCTCAGGGTGTCCCTCCCTCATTTCCTGGGGGTCCCTCCCTCATCTTTTGGGGGTCCCTCCCTCATCTTTTGGGGGGTCCCTCCCTTGGTTCATCCCTCATTCCCTGGGGGTCCTTCCCTCATCTTCTGAGGGTCCCTCCCTCATCTTTTGGGGGGGTCCCTCCCTCCTCTCCTGGGGGTCCCTCCCTTGGTTCATCCCTCATTTCCTGGGGGTCCTTCCCTCATCTTTTGGGGGGTCCCTCCCTCATCTTCTGAGGGTCCCTCCCTCATCTTCTGAGGGGGTCCCTCCCCTTGGTTCATCCCTCATTCCCTGGGGGTCCTTCCCTCATTTTTGGGGGTCCCTCCCTCATCTTTTGGGGGGTCCCTCCCTCCCCTCCTGGGGGTCCCTCCCTCATTTCCTGGGGGTCCCTCCCTTGGTTCATCCCTCATTTCCTGGGGGTCCTTCCCTCATCTTTTGAGGGTCCCTCCCTCATCTTTTGGGAGTCCCTCCCTCATCTTCTGAGGGTCCCTCCCTCATCTTTTGGGAGTCCTTCCCTCATCTTTTGGGGGGGGTCCCTCCCCTTGGTTCATCCCTCATTCCCTGGGGGTCCTTCCCTCATCTTCTGAGGGTCCTTCCCTCATCTTTTGGGGGCTCCCCCCTCACCTCCTGGGGGTCCACGGTGCAGTAGTGCAGCAGGTACTGGTTGAGCAGGGTGCCTCCGGCGTACACCTGGCTGCACATGGTCAGCAGCGGGTTGTAGTAGTAGCTGCCGCTCATCTGCGCCTGCGGGTTGACCCCCACCACGTAGACGATGGTGGCGATCAACATGACGAAGGCCAGCACGGCGCAGACCACGATGACCACCAGGTAGAAGCGGCGCGAGCGCGAGCCGCTCGACTTGCTCAAGCTGGCCACCAAAAGCCCCAGCTGGGCCAGGAAGCAGAGCACGGCCATGGCGATCATGAAGCCGTTGGCCGCCCGCGGGTTGGTGACGCCGCCGTAGTAGCCGCCGTAGCCGTAGCCGTAATTCACCCCGCTGCCGTAGTAGCCAGAGCCATAAAACCCCCCGAAACCGTTCCCAAAAGCGCCGCCGAACCCGTAGCCGTACTCCCAGGCCAGCGTGGAGGCCACGCAGGCGAAGATGGCGATGCACAGCAGGATGACCACGACCTCCAGGATCCGCACCAGGCCGGGCGGCGATGACCACTTGTAAAAATGCTGAGGGACGTCCTCGACGTAGTAGGAGCCCGGCGGTGGCGAGCGGGCGCCGAAATCGTAGCCGTAGTCGCCCACAGGTGGCCCGTAGGCCACCGTGGGGGAGCCGTAGGTGGTGGCGGGGCCGTAGCCGGTGGCGGGGCTGTCGTAGGGTTTCTTGCTGAACATCCCGGCGGAGCCTGGAAGGGACAAAGCCGCTCGTGGGAGGTTCTGTGGCCACAGGAAGGACTTTGATCCCTTCGTCACCAACCGGGAGTCGCCGTGGTTGCGTGGGGAAACTGAGGCACGGCCAGAGGGTGACTCACCAGACGGTGCCACCCCAGGCACGCCGGGCTTGGGTGCCACCTCCCTGTGCTCCCTCGCCCAGCAGCCCAGAGCCGGCTGGGAATTAATTGGGGTTGTTGGAATTCTAAGGGAAGCAGCCAAGCGCTTACGCGAGGCCCTAAGCTGATCCGGGGTGGGGGATTAAAAACGGAAATAATGGCGAGAAAAACAATGCTCATGAAAGAAAAAAAGAGTGATTTTCGAAATAATAATAATAATAATTACAGAGGGCACGTGAGGCACAGCCCTGAGGAACGCGGCGAATCCCGGCTGGAAAATTTGGGGGCGGGGGGTGAGTCTCAAAATCAATGTGGGGACCCCACAGGAGAGCCCGGAGTGAGGAGCAGCGCCGGGGAAAACCGGATCCCTGTGGGAAAACCCAGCCGGGAGCCCGTTCCGGCCGGACCGGGGTTTGCTCGGACCTCCGGGAGGGGCGGGGAGGACCCCCGGTAAGGGCGGGCACCGGTGAGGCTTTGGGGGTGCCCAAGAGTGGCGGTGCTCCAATCCTATAAACCCCAAATCCCCCAATCCCCGTGGGATCCCGCGGTCTGAGCCCACCGGGAGCCCACCGGGAGCCCCCCGGAGCGGGGACCGGAGCGCGGTGTCCCCGGTGGCGGCGGGGAGGGGACAGGGCTGGGGGGCTCGGGGGTCCCTTCCCTGCTGCGGGGACACCGGGAGGAGCCGCGGTGCCGGTGAAGGCTCCGGGAGCGGTGGGGAGGGAGCACGGAGGGGATTTCGGTGCTGTTGGGGACCCCGGTACCGCTGCGGGGTTCGGCCGCCGGTACCGGTGTGCACCCGGTGGGGACCCCGGTACCGCGCTGGAATCCGGTACCGGCGGGGAACCCGGCACCGGTGTGGACCCGGTGTGGCCCCCGGTACCAGTTGAGGACCCCGGTACCGGTGTGGACCCGGTGTGGCCCCCGGTACCAGTGAGGACCCCGGTACCGCTTTGGAATCCCGTAGCCGGTACCGGCGGGGACCTGCGTTCCGGTAGAGACGCCGGTACCGGAGAGAAGCCCGGTGGGGCCCCCGGTGCCGGTGGGGCGGCGGGGAAAGACGAACCTCCCCTCCCGGTGCTCCCTCCCGTTCCGAGACCGCGCTCGGCCCTCGCTGCCGGTACCGGTGCCGGTACCGGAGGGTCCCGCGGCCGCGGAGCCACTCACCTGCCGCCTCCTCCGCCGCTTTGTTCACCTTAAAATGGCAGCCGGGAGCGGCGGCGGCGGCGGCGGCGGCGGCGCTGCGGGACCGGCCCCGGGTCCCGCCCCCGGGGAGGGCGGGGGGGGCACCGGGGCCGCCTCCGGGCAGGGAGGGGTTAAAAAAGGGGAGGGGGCAGCACCGGGAAAATTTGGGGGTGAGATAAAAGGGGGGGGGGGATTAAATTGGGGGGTGATAAAAGGGGGAAATTTGGGACAGGAGGGTCCCCAAGGGTGGTGGGGACGGAGCGGGGGGTCCCCCCCTTTCCCCCCTCAGGGTGTCCCCAAGAGGGGAGTGAAGACCCCCCCAAAAAAGCCTGGAGACCCCCCCCCCCCCCAAAAAAAAAACCCTCACAAGCACCACCAATTAACGAGTCCTAATTATTAAATTAAAACCTTCCCCCCCTTCACGAGGGGGGGTCCCCAATTCCCACGGGGGACAAGCGACACATCCAGGGGCACAAGAAGGGGGTCGGAACCCCCCCGAGGCTCCCCAAAAAGCCCCAAACCGGGGGGTGCAATGACACCGCCACCCCCTGCCCAGCCCTCGGGGTGGCCCGGGGTTGTCGCCGGTTGTCGCCGGTTGTCGCCGGCTCAGGAGGCAGCGGGGCTGGCGCGGTCGTAGTCGCGGATCCGCGCCTTGAGGTGCGACAGCTTCTCCTTGAGGTACTCACAGCGCCGCTGCTTCTGCAGCCGGGATGGATCCTGCGGGAATCCCGCCGGGAATGTCCAGGGGATCCCGCCGGGAATGTCCAGGGGATCCCCTCCGGATCCCCCCAAAACTGACCCCGAGCTCTCAGCGCTGCGGTGTCCCCATCTCGCGGGCCCGGGGTGGGGGGGTTCAGGTGACAAATCTGGGCGAGCTCGGGGACAATTCCAGAGCTTCCAGGGAGGCAAAATATCCCCGCGGGGCGCAGCCGTGGAATTCCAGAGCTCCTGGATTTTTCCAGGAGCTGCCCGGTGTTGCCTGGGGCCACCAGAGCCTGGGGGTGTCCCCTTATCACACCCAACCCCTCCTGGTGCCACCAGACCCTGCGGGTGTCCTCTGTCCCCTCCCTCCCGGTGCCACCAGAGCCTGGGGGGTGTCCCCTTTGTCCCCTCACCACACCCAACCCCTCCTGGTGCCACCAGAGCCAGGGGGGTGTCCCCTTTGTCCCCTCATGCCACCCAACCCCTTTTGGTGCCACCAGAGCCTGCGGGTGTCCCCTTATCACACCCAACCCCTCCCGGTGCCACCAGAGCCTGCGGGTGTCCTCTGTCCCCTCCCTCCCGGTGCCATCAGAGCCTGGGGGTGTCCCCTCTGTCCCCTCACCACACCCAACCCCTGCCGGTGCCACCAGACCCTGCGGGTGTCCCCTCTGTCCCCTCACCACACCCCCCGCCCCCCCGATGACCCCTCCGGGGACCCACCGTGCTGCCCGGAGGGTGCCAAGTGTCACGGAGCTCCCGGAGCAGATCCCGGAATTCCTGGCGCTGGTCCTGGAACACCCCCAGGTACCCGGCCCGCTGCCGGGGGCTCCGGATCGCGGGGTACCTCCTGCACCCCAAAAAGCCACCAGCGTGGCGTTGGGGGTCCGCCACACCCCCCGGGACCCTCGCGGGGCGTCCCTGAGGGGCTGTGACAGCCCTGTCGCCGTCCCCGAGCAGCCACTTACGCCACGTAGTCCGCGACGGCGCCCGGCGACGGTGACACTTTTGGGGACACAGCGCCCGGCCGCGGTGACACTTTTGGGGACACAGCGCCCGGCCGCGGTGACACTTTTGGGGACACAGCGCTGTCCCCCGGCTTCTCCTGCGCCCTCCTCCGCGCTGTCACCACCTCGTCCTCGAAGGTGACGCGCCTGGCACGGGCTGGCAGCGGCGTCGCGACGCCAGGGACGAGGGTGAGGTGGCGTTGTCGCCGTACCGGGGGACACGGCGGGGACCACGCGGGGATGTCCCCGCTCCTGGCGACCGTGAGACCCCCGAGGGTGTCCTGGCGCTTCCAGGTCACCCCTGGAGTGACACAGCGACCCCCGGGCCCGGGGCCAGCGCCGCCGTGCCTCAGTTTCCCCCGCGGGGCACCTGCAGCCATCCCTTCCCGGTGGCACCGCGAGGCCACGGTGTCCCCCGGGATGTCGCTTCCAGCGCAGCCAGCACGTCCCAGTCGCTCCCAGTTTGGACTGGGATGAGTGGGAAACACCCACTGGTGACCCCCAGGGACCCCTCGGTCCCCCCCCCGTTCGTGGGCGCTCCGTGTCCCCTCCTGTCCCCGCCACCGCCTGGGGAGGGGACACACGCGACCCTGGCACCCAGCGCGATGTCCCCCGGCTGCTCCCCGGTGCCACCACCGGGGCCACCACCGGGGCCACCACCGGGGCCACCACCGGGGCCACCAGGCACCGCCACCACCGCCAGGCACCGCGGGTTAATCATTGACAGCCTCATTTGGGCCACCCCCAAATTGTCACACGGGGCCCCACGTGGCCACCACGGGGCCACCACCCCTGAGCGTCCCCCCACCCTCCCGGGGCTACAAAAGGGGCTGGGGTCCCCCATAACCTCCCCTTTTCCCCCCCCAAACTGCCCCATTTGGGGGGTATCACCCCACCCCCCCCCAGCCCTCCCCGTGGGGTTTTGTCACCCGGGATTAAAACCAAAACCCTCAAAATCCCCCCCAAAACCGCCCCAAACCCCGCCCAGGGCGAGCAGAGAGCGACGCGTCCAGTTCAGGCTCCTTTAATGTGCGCCTCAGCCCCCCCCAAAACCACCCCAAAACCCCCCAAAAACCCCCCCACGATCCCCTCCCCCCACCGGGGGGGAGCAGAACGATGTGTGGGGGAGGGGGTGGGTTCAGGGTTGAGGGGGGGGAGGGGTCGTGGCCCCCCTTTTGGGGGTGGGGGCTGGGCTCAGTATTGCATCCAGGGATTTCTGGTTGGTGCCCCCTCCCCCCCTCCCAGCCCCCAACCTCGGCCCCCTCCCCCGAAAAAAATCCGCCCCCCTCCCACCCCCCTCCCCCATTTTACAGAGGGGGGAAACTGAGGCACAGAGAGGTGACGTGACTTCGCCAAGGTCACTTCGGGCCAGAGCCAGGAATTGTCCCCCCAAACCCCTCCAACCCCCCCCTCAAAAAAACCCCAAAAATCCCACCCCCACCACCCTGGGGCTCAGCCCTGCTCTCACCACGGGGGTCACCCCCCCCCAACCCCCACCCCACACCCGGAGAAGGGGAAGGGGGGGGACACAACCCTGAACCCCCCCCCCCTCCCCCCAAAACCACTCAGGGTTGTCCTGGCTTGTCCCCTCTGTCCCTTGTCCCCCTCCCCCAGAGCGTCCCACCCCCCCCTCCCCCCCAAAAAAAAGCCTTCCTGGAGGCTCAGCTCAGCTCCCAGCGGCCGGGGGAGGTTTTGGGGAGGGGGTGGGGGGGTCTGGGGGTGTTTTTTTGGTGGGGAGGGGGTGCCGGGGTCCAGCCTGAGGCCAGCACAGTGAACGCAGGAAGTTTATACAGGGCTTTACAGAACAAAGCTACTGAGATCAGCCACACGATGGCCAGACATTAACGGGGCCCCCCCCGGGACCCCCCCGGTCCCCTCCCCTGCACCCCAAAACCGCCGTCCCGCGGGTGAGGAGGGAGGGTGGGGGGCACAAAGGGAGCTGGCACCCCCCACGCCCCCCCTACCCTGCACCCACCGCAGAGCTGCCAGCCTGGGGGTGAGGAGGGGGCACAAAGGGAGCTGGGACCCCCCCCCCCTGCACCCCAAAACTGCCGGCCCGGGGGTGAGGAGGGAGGGTGGGGGGCACAAAGGGAGCTGGGGGTGACCCCCAAGTCTCCCCCACCCCATTATCCACAGTCCAAAGGGGTGCAGAGGTGACCGAAGGGGACACGGGGGTGTCCCCAAGACCCCCCCTCCTCCCCCCCCAGTCCTCACCCACTGTCCCGGGAGGTGAGGGGGGCACAAAGGGGGCTGGGGGTGTCTCCCCAAAGCCCCCCCACCCCAATATCCACAGTCCAAAGGGGTGAGGGGGGGACAGAAGGGGACATGGGGGTGTCCCCACCACGCCCCCACCCCATCACCCACTACTCGAGGTAGGGGGAGGTGACAGAGGGGGGACCCCTGGGTGTCCCCACCGCTCTCAGACCTGGGGGGTGGGGACAGAAGGGGACCCCTGGATGCTCCCCCAGGCCCCCCACCTCATTATCCACAGTCCAAAGGGGTGAGGGGGGGACAGAAGGGGACACGGGGGTGCCCCCAGCACCCCTCACCCTCTATCTAAGGTGACAGAGGGGGACACGGGGGTGCCCCCAGCACCCCCCACCCTCTATCTGAGGTGACCAAAGGGGACACGGAGGTGCCCCCAGCACCCCCCACCCCTCACCCACTATCCGAGGCGGGCCGGGGGCTGTCGGGGGCGGCTCGGGAGGGGGCCCGGGTGGGGGTGCAGGGGGCGGTGGCGGAGCAGAGGCGGGGGGGCCACGCCCCGAGCAGCTCCCGCTGCTGCTGGCCCAGGGCTTGGCTGACGAGCCCCGGCAGCGCCAGCAGGCTCAGCCCCAGCGCCTCCAGTTTGCTCTCCAGCGCTCCCAGCCGCTTCTCCAGGTCCTCGTGGCGCTCCTGCAGCTCCGACACCATGTCGTACATCACGTTCTGGGTCTGGGGGATCGGGGGATGGGGGGGATGCTCAGATTTAGGGGGGTCAGGGATGGATTTGTCCCCACAGAAATGGGGTGGCTGCAAAGCGTCCCCAGCCGGGCTCACCTTGGCCAGGTCCACCAAGGTGTTGGCCTGGTCGTTGAGCTTGCGCTGCTCCATCTTCACACTCCTCAGCCTGTGGGGACGGCCACAGGGTTGGGGACAGCCCCGTGAGTGTTGTCACCCCGCCACGAACCCCCCCTGGCCTCGCCCATGCAGCCCCTGACCCCAAACGTGCAACCCCTCCAAGCAAGCGCAGCTTCTCCACCCCAAAACAGCCCCCGGGGGTGGGGAGGGTCACACCGAGTTGTGGGGTGTTCCCCTCGAGTTTTGGGGTGTCCCCTGAGTTATGGGGTGTCCCCCACCTCCAAAATTTGGCAGCCAGAGCCCATGCAAAGCTGGGGGGAGGAGGGCAGGGAGGGGGGCACTTACTTCTGAGCTCTGCAGGTTTGGGGCGGAACAGAGACAAAACAAAGGTTTAATTCCGAGGGGCCAGCGGAGCAGCGCCACCACCCCCACCCCAAAAGGACCCCCCCTGTCCCTGCCAGCCCCGGCCTGGTCACACCCCAGAGCCCACCCCAAAGCCAGAGGTAGCAGGGGGGTGACGGCCCCGCGGTTCTGCTCCCCCCAGGGTGAGGGATGCGGTCACAGTGAGGTTAAAGGTTGTTAATTGGGGACAGGCAATTAACCCTGGTGGGATTGGGGTGGGAGAGGGTCCCACGGGGACAGGGGATGGCAGAGGTGGGGGAGAAGGACAGGGAGAGGGGAGGGGGATGGGGATGGGGCAGGGGATGGAGGACAAGGATAAGGAGGGGGGACAAGGACAGGATGGGGGATGGGGAATGGGAATGGGACAGGAGGACTGGGATGGGGCCAGTGGGGATGGAAAAAAAGGACAGGGCACAAGAATGGGACAGGGGACAAGGACAGGGCAGTGGGACAGTGGGAATGATGGACAGGGGACAAGGAATGGGGACAAGGAATGGGGACAGGGACAGGGAATGGGGACAAGGAATGGGATAGAGGATGAGGACAGGGGACAAGGAATGGGGACAAGAACGGGATAGAGGACAAAGGACAAGGACAGGGGACAAGGAATGGGGACAAGGACAGGAGACATGAACAGGATAGAGGATGAGGACAGGGGACAAGGAATAGGGACGGGGACAGGGAATGGGGACAAGGAATGGGGACAAGAATGGGATAGAGGACAAAGGACAAGGACGGGGACAAGGAATGGGGACAAGGAATGGGGACAGGGACAGGGGACAAGACTGGGATAGAGGACAAGGACAGGGGAGCAGGACAGTGGGAATGAGGGACAAGGGCCAAGGAATGGGGCCGAGGAATGGGGCCAAGAAGGGGACAGAGAACAAGGCCAGAAGAACGCGACAGCAGCAGAGACGGCCGGCACGGTGACACCGACAGCCAACAAGTGACCAGGCCACCACACCGGGACCACCTGGCTCCCACCCGGGACGGGGAGGGACGAGGACGGGGACTCCACCCCGAGCATTCCCGCCGGGAACAACAACCTCGGCGCGGGGTTGCTGGTAGGAAGCAGGAAAAGCTTTGGCACTTACTGATGGATGGCTTGGAGGAACTTACGCTGGTGTTTCCGAACTTTGGCATGGTCGATCTTCTTCACCAGCTTGGTGTGTTTGTAGATGAGCCACGTTTCCCTGAGTACGTTGGCAGCAGCATTTTTCACCTGGAAAAAGCACCAAATCCCGGGAATTAGCCACGGATGGAGACAAGAACGGGGTTGTTGGTTTTTTTTTTGGGGGGGGGGGGAAGTTTTGGGGTTTTTTTTTTCACCCGCTTGGTGAGCTGCGTGTCCATCATGAAGTTGTGGACGTGTTTCTCCGCTTTGGTCAGCTCCAGCTTCCTGGCCACCACGGCCACCACCAAGGCGGTGCAGCCGGCGCCCTGTGGGGGTGGGGGACAGCGGTGGGGCTTGAGGGGGACACGCCGAGGTGGCCGTGGCTGTCCCCCAGCCCCGTCCCCGCGCTCACCATGATGCCGGTGAGCAGGCACACGCCCTTGCCGCAGTAGGTGTGGGGCACCATGTCCCCGTAGCCGATGGACAGGAAGGTGATGGAGATCAGCCACATGGCCCCCAAAAAGTTGCTGGTCACCTCCTGCTTGTCGTGGTACCTGCCCAGGGTGTTGTCACCGTTGTGGTCACCAAATCCCCTTCATCCCCTCCCTCCCCGCCCCCACTCCGTGTGCTGCTGTGGGGTTTTTTTTTTTTTTGGGGGGGGGGGGGGGGGGTGGTGCTGTCCCCAAGCTGGAATTGGGGAGACCGTGGGGATGGGAATGGGGTCGAGGAGAAGGAGGGGACAAGCAGGGAGAAGGCACCTCTGTCCCCAAAAGGCGCAGGGGGACAGCGGGAGGGCAGTGGGGGGGGCACCGTGAGGTTGCGGTGGCACAAACGCCAGCGGTGCCACCGCCCTCCCCCCCTTCCCCGAGGGACAGCCGGGGTGGGCACGAGTCCGGCCGGGGCACACGGAGCAGCGGCCAAGCCGGGCAAGGGGACAGGGACATGCGGGGAGATGGGGAAATGGGGTGGGGAAAGGGGGAAATGGGGTCCAAAAGAGGGGGAATGGGGTTAAAAAGGGGAAAATGGGGTGGGAAGCAGGGAAATGGGGTACAAAAGGGGGGAAACGGGGTGGGAGATGGGAAAATGGGGTGGGAGATGGGAAAATGGGGTGGGGAAAGGGGAAATGGGGTGGGAAGCAGGGAAATGGGGTCAAAAAGGGGGGAAATGGGGTGGGGAAAGGGGAAATGGGGTGGGAAGCAGGAAAATGGGGTCAAAAAGGGGGGAAATGGGGTTAAAAAGGGGGAAATGGGGTGGGAAGCAGGGAAATGGGGTCAAAAAGGGGGGAAATGGGGTTAAAAAGGGGGAAATGGGGTGGGAAGCAGGGAAATGGGGTCCAAAAGGGGGGAAATGGGGTTAAAAAGGGGAAAATGGGGTGGGGAATGGGAAAATGGGGTGGGGAAAGGGGAAATGGGGTGGGGAAAGGGGAAATGGGGTGGGAAGCAGGAAAATGGGGTCAAAAAGGGGGGAAATGGGGTTAAAAAGGGGAAAATGGGGTGGGGAATGGGAAAATGGGGTGGGGAAAGGGGAAATGGGGTGGGGAAAGGGGAAATGGGGTGGGAAGCAGGAAAATGGGGTCAAAAAGGGGGGAAATGGGGTTAAAAAGGGGAAAATGGGGTGGGAAGCAGGGAAATGGGGTCAAAAAGGGGGGAAATGGGGTTAAAAAGGGGAAAATGGGGTGGGGAAAGGGGAAATGGGGTGGGGAAAGGGGAAATGGGGTGGGAAGCCGGAAAATGGGGTCCAAAAGGGGGGAAATGGGGTTAAAAAGGGGAAAATGGGGTGGGAAGCAGGGAAATGGGGTCCAAAAGGGGGGAAATGGGGTTAAAAAGGGGAAAATGGGGTGGGAAGCAGGGAAATGGGGTCAAAAAGGGGGGAAATGGGGTGGGGAACGGGAAAATGGGGTGGGGAAAAGGGAAATGGGATGGGAAGCAGGAAAATGGGGTCCAAAAGGGGGGAAATGGGGTTAAAAAGGGGAAAATGGGGTCAAAAAGGGGGAAACGGGGTCAAAAAAGGGAAAATGGGATGAGGAACGGGAAAATGGGGTGGGAAAGGGAAAATTGTGAGACGGGGAAATGGGGTGGGGAAAGGGGAAATGGGATGGGAAGCAGGGAAATGGGGTCAAAAAGGGGGGAAATGGGGTTAAAAAGGGGAAAATGGGGTCAAAAAGGGGAAAATGGGGTGGGGAATGGGAAAATGGGGTGGGGAAAGGGGAAATGGGGTGGGGAAAGGGGAAATGGGGTGGGAAGCAGGGAAATGGGGTCAAAAAGGGGGGAAATGGGGTTAAAAAGGGGAAAATGGGGTGGGGAATGGGAAAATGGGGTGGGGAAAGGGGAAATGGGGTGGGAAGCAGGGAAATGGGGTCCAAAAGGGGGGAAATGGGGTTAAAAAGGGGAAAATGGGGTGGGAGATGGGAAAATGGGGTGGGGAAAGAGGAAATGGGGTGGGGAAAGGGGAAATGGGGTGGGGAAAGGGGAAATGGGATGGGAAGCAGGAAAATGGGGTCAAAAAGGGGGGAAATGGGGTTAAAAAGGGGAAAATGGGGTGGGAGATGGGAAAATGGGGTGGGGAAAGAGGAAATGGGGTGGGGAAAGGGGAAATGGGGTGGGGAAAGGGGAAATGGGGTGGGGAAAGGGGAAATGGGGTGGGAAGCAGGGAAATGGGGTCAAAAAGGGGGGAAATGGGGTTAAAAAGGGGAAAATGGGGTGGGAAGCAGGGAAATGGGGTCCAAAAGGGGGGAAATGGGGTTAAAAAGGGGAAAATGGGGTGGGAAGCAGGGAAATGGGGTCCAAAAGGGGGGAAATGGGGTTAAAAAGGGGAAAATGGGGTGGGAAGCAGGGAAATGGGGTCCAAAAGGGGGGAAATGGGGTTAAAAAGGGGGAAATGGGGTGGGAAGCAGGGAAATGGGGTCCAAAAGGGGGGAAATGGGGTTAAAAAGGGGAAAATGGGGTGGGAAGCAGGAAAATGGGGTCAAAAAGGGGGGAAATGGGGTTAAAAAGGGGGAAATGGGGTGGGAAGCAGGGAAATGGGGTCAAAAAGGGGGGAAATGGGGTTAAAAAGGGGAAAATGGGGTGGGAAGCAGGGAAATGGGGTCCAAAAGGGGGGAAATGGGGTTAAAAAGGGGAAAATGGGGTGGGGAAAGGGGAAATGGGGTGGGGAAAGGGGAAATGGGGTGGGGAAAGGGGAAATGGGGTGGGAAGCAGGAAAATGGGGTCCAAAAGGGGGGAAACGGGGTGGGAGATGGGAAAATGGGGTGGGGAATGGGAAAATGGGGTGGGGAAAGGGGGAAATGGGGTCCAAAAGGGGGGGAATGGGGTGGGGAAAGGGGAAATGGGGTGGGAAGCAGGGAAATGGGGTCAAAAAGGGGGGAAATGGGGTTAAAAGGGGGAAAATGGGGTGGGAAGCAGGGAAATGGGGTCAAAAAGGGGGGAAACGGGGTGGGGAACGGGAAAATGGGGTGGGGAAAAGGGAAATGGGATGGGAAGCAGGGAAATGGGGTCCAAAAGGGGGGAAATGGGGTTAAAAAGGGGAAAATGGGGTCAAAAAGGGGGAAATGGGGTCAAAAAAGGGAAAATGGGATGAGGAACGGGAAAATGGGGTGGGAAAGGGAAAATTGCGAGACGGGGAAATGTGGTGGGGAAAGGGGAAATGGGATGGGAAGCAGGGAAATGGGCTCAAAAAGGGGGGAAATGGGGTTAAAAAAGGGAAAATGGGGTGGGGAATGGGAAAATTGGGAGACGGGGAAATGGTGATGGGGAGTAGGGAAAATGGGGTGGGAGATGGGGAAATGGGGTCAAAAAGGGGAAAACGGGGTCATAAAGGGGAAAATGGGGATGGGAACCAGGAAAATGGGGTCCAAAAGGGGAAAACGGGGTCAAAAAAGGGAAAATGGGGTGGGAAAGGGAAAATTGGGAGATGGGGAAATGGGATGGGGAGTAGGGAAAATGGGGTGGGAGTGGGGAAAACGGGGTGGGAACGAGGCAAATGGGATGGGAAGCAGGGAAATGGGGTCCAAAAGGGGAAAACGGGGTCAAAAAGGGGAAAATGGGATGAGGAACGGGGAAAATGGGGTGGGGAAAGGGAAGGGGGACACAGGAGCAAGCCGGGGCGGCAGGGGCGGCTCTCAAGCGCCAGGAATTTAGGATTGCTGCATCCCAACCCGCTTTGGGCTTGGAACCTCACCCGGCACCGAGGGGACGCGGCGGGGACGTGCTGGGGACACCCCGGGGTGGGAGGGGGAGGTGACAGCCACGGGGACATTTCCCAAGCCCTGCAGAGCCCCCCCATTCCCAAGGAACACCCGGGATTCCCTCCCGGACCCCAAAACGTGCGGGGAGGAGGAGGAGGGGGGCGAGGATTGGGGGGAAACGCGACGGGACAAAATCCAAACCCAGGAACAACCGACAACAACACCACCAAAAAAAACCCAAAAAAACAAAAAAAAACCCCTTTGGAGACTCCCAAAAAGCGAGCAGGACCCAGCAGCTCCTTGTGAGGTTTCCCCTTCCAGAACCCTTCCGAAAATCCCCCAAAAGGCACCACGGAAGTCCCCAAACTCCAGCTGGGGGGTGGGACAAGAGCAGCTGCTGAGGTTCCAAGTGGAAAAGGACTCCGACCCCTTTCCGTGTCTCCCCCCTTCCCCCCCCCCCCGGCTGCAGCTAATCCTAAATTCTGGGAATTCCGGGAAGCACAAGCCTGGGGCGGGGGGGGGGCGGTCCCTGCGGTCACTCACAGTTTGTCCCTGCAAGCAGCAGAGCGGGCAGGGAGGGAAAACAAGAGCGGTTAATGCGCGACCCCGGGGCTTGGGGAAGTGGCGAGGGGGCTGCGGGGGTCGGGGGGCACCGGGGCCAGCAGGGGAGGGGGCACGGCGGGGACATCGCCGGCATCCCGCGGGCAGCGGCGGAGGAGCGCGGGGACGGCCCGCGGGGGGCCCTGGGGGACCCCCCCAGTTTCGGTCCCCGCTGAGGGAACCCCAATTTTGGTCCCCTTGGCACCTCCAGCTCTTCGGTTCTCTCTGTGAGACCCCCAAATTTTGGTCCCCTTGGCACCTCCAGCTCTTCGGTTCTCTCTGTGAGACCCCCACTGCCTCCTCAGATCCCTCTGTGGGACCCCCAATTTTTGGTCCTCTTGCCACTTTCAGCTCCTCAAACCCTTCTGGGGGACCCCCAACTTTTGGTCCCCTTGGCACCCCCAGCTCTTCGGTTCTCTCTGTGAGACCCCAAATTTTTGGTCCCCTTGGCACCCCCAGCTTTTCGGTTCTCTCTTGTGGGACCTCCAACTTTTGGTCCCCTCTGCGGGATCCCCAATTTTGGTCCCCTTGGCACCCCCAGCTCTTCGGTTCTCTCTGCGGGACCCCCAAATTTTGGTCCTCTTGGCACTTTCAGCTCCTCAAACCCCTCTGGGGGACCCTCAACTTTTGGTCCTCTCTGAGGGACCCCCAAATTTTGGTCCCCTTGGCACTTTCAGCTCCTCGGTCTCCTCTGTGGGACCCCCAAATTTTGGTCCCCTTGACACCTCCAGCTCTTTGGTCTCCTCTGTGACACCCCCAGGTTCTCAGACCTTCCCTGTGGAACCCCAAATTTTGGTCCCCTTGGTACCTCCAGCTCCTCAGATCCCACAGTGAGATCCCCAAATTTTGGTCCCCTTGACACCCCCAGCTCCTCAGACCCCTCAGTGAGACCCCCATTGCCTCAGACCCCTCTGAGGGACCCCCAAATTTTGGTCCCCTGGACACCTCCAGCTCCTCAGACCCCTCAGTGAGACCCAGTTTTGGTCCCCTTGACACCTCCAGCTCTTTGGTCTCCTCAGTGAGACCCCCACTGCCTCAGACCCCTTTGCAGGACCCAATTTTGGGACACCCCCAGCTCCTCGGTCCCCTCTGGGACACCCCCAGCCCCACCAGAACCCCACGGACAAGGAGCTGCCCCATCCCAGGGGGACACGGAGGCGCTCGGGAAAGCTCCTCTCCCACCCCCCACGAGGGGGATTTGGTTTGACAAACCCCAAAAGCCCCACCAGAGGGGTCTGCCAGGACTGTGGGGGTCTCTCCCCACCCCTCAACATCCCCCCGGGGTGCACCCGGTGCCTCCTCAGCCGCCCCCCAGGAGGTGTCCCCGCACCTCTCGCAGACGCGGACGGTCCAGGCGGCGATGATCCAGGAGGAGATGCTGAACACCAGCAGCACGGTGCCGGGGCAGATGGTCATGAGGGTCTTCATGACGAAGCGGGTGTTGAAGTTGATCTTGTTGAGGGCGCCGATGCTGCGGGACGAGGCGTCGGTGAAGAGTTTGCTGTGCAGGAGCATCACGCGGCCGATCAGGTAGAGCCGCAGGAACATGGGGATGGACAGGATGATGTCCACGTCGGCGTCGGCCACCGAGGCGGCGTAGGTGAAGGCCAGGCGCGCCGTCCAGGTGAACAGGTACTGCCCGGGGATGGGGTGGATGGCGCACACGATCAGCTCCAGCGCGATGAAGAAGATGCGCTCGTAGGTCATGGCGATGCGCCAGTCGTCCGCGCCGTTGTCCACCATGAACAGCTGTGACACGGGGACAAGGCCGGGCTGCTGACACCTCCGGCGAGGTCACACGACGCCGGTGACACCTTCCCGGGCCGGCTCTCACCTGGATCTCCCTGGCGTGGTACATGACGATGAGCCCCAGCAGGATGAGGGTGGAGAGGCTGATAAGGCATTTCAGTGCAAACGAATACGACGACTCCTGCGAGGGTAGGGGGCCACTGTGAGCCTGGGCGGACCCCCTGAGCTCCCTCACCCCTCTCCGGCCACCCCACCCCGCCCCACAACCTTGGTGTAGACCCCCCAGGACAGCTCCGTCTCGGTGACCATGACCACGATGCCGAACATGCCGAAGATCAGGGCGTAATCGCTGAGGCGCTTGCGCTTCTCGAAGAGGGCTCGCCGGTGGCCCAACTTGTAGCCGATGTTCTGGTTCCTCCGCGGCTCCCCCGCCCGCTCCTCGGCCGCATCCTGCCCCGGGGGGGCCGCGGCGGGGCTGGGATCCGTTCCCCCGGGCTGCTCCGGCCGGGACACCACCACCTCGAGGCGCGGGGACGGGCAGGGGCTGCGCAGCGGCTGCGTCTCCCCTTCCAGCGGCTGCGGGGTGCGGGCGGAGGAGCTCAGGGGGCCCCGGGGCCGTGTCACCCCCGCATTGTAGCGGCAGCCGCTCATGGCTCTGGCGGGGACGGCGCCGGGCGATCCCGCATGGCTCAGCGGCGCGGGGGCGACCTGCGGGACAGGGGGGGGGGGGGACAGATCGGGGGCGAGTGGGTGGTGGTGGCTGTGGGACACGGGGAGCCCAGCGTGGCGTGATGGCCCCGACGGCCGTGGGGACGTGTCCTGGCATGGTGGGGACACGTCCTGCCCGCGGGGGGACACGCTGTGACCACAGGTCCATGTCCCGCCCACGGCGGGCGGGGGACGAGTGGCGCTCGTAGGGGACGCGGCCGTGTCCTGCCCGTGGCGAGGACTCCCCGTGACCACAGGTACGCGTCCCGCCGGCGGGGACGTGCCCGTGTCCGTGCCCTGCCCGTGGGGACGTGCCCGTGTCCTGCCCACCGAACCGTGTCGTGCCCCCCTCCGCCCTCCCCGCCGCCTTCACGGCCACCCCCCCCCCCCGCCTCCGCTGTCCCCTGTCCCCTCCCCGCGGCCGCGGGACGGCTCCGGTCCCGAGCCGCAGCTGCGCGTCCCCGCCGCCCCCGAGCTGCCGAGCGCGCCGTGCCCGGGGCTGCCGTGCCCGGAGCTACCGGGGGGACTCCGGGGCCGCTCCCCCCGGCCGGGACGCGGCCCTGCCGTGCCCGGTACCTGCCGTGCCCGGGGCCCGGGGGCCGGGCCGGGTCCCGCCGCCGCCGCAGCCCGAGCCGGCACCGGAGCGCCGGGGGGGCGGGGCTGGGGGGGCGTGGTCTCTCCCTATCCCGCGCTCTGATTGGTCCCAGCAGCTCCCGCCCCCGCTGACGGACACCGCGCCACGCCTTTGGCCACGCCCCCCAGCTCCCCCCCACCCCGCCCCCTCCAAGCCATCCCGGAGCCCCCCCCGGACCCCGCGACCCCCCCCAAAACGCCCCCTCCCCATCACAGCTCCTCAGCACCCCGCGGAACCCCCTTCCCATCCTTCGGCCTCGCTGCACCCCAAAATTCATCCCCCCCCCATGTGCCCCCCCCCCCCAGTAGAGCCCCCCTTCGTCACCCCCAGTGCACCCCAAAACACCCCCCAAGCCCTCGGTGCACCCCCCGCGGTCCCCCCGTACCTGCTGGGGCTCCCCGGGGCCGGCCGGGGGGGTCCTGGGGGCGTCAGGGGCTGCGGGGCCGGGGCTGGGCGCGGGGGCGGTCCGGGGGTCCGGGGGCCATGGGCTTCCCTCCACGCCTGGCCGGGGGGACACGCGGCGTTAGGGGGTCCTCGAACCCCCCCCTGCACCGGTGACGGGGCAGGGACCCCCCCCCCCCCCGCCCCCAGAGCTGCCACAGCCAGCGAGGGTCCTGCCCTGGCACTGCCACCCAGGGGGGTCACCCTGTCCCCGGTGACCGCCGGGCACGAGGGGGTGCGTCACACGGGAGACCCCACAGCACGAGGGGTCTGTCACATCAGTGACCCCACAGCACCAGGGGTCTGTCACATCAGTGACCCCACAGCACCAGGGGTCTGTCACAGCGATGTCCCCTTTCATGAGGGGCTGCAGCACTAAAACGGTCCCGTTGCACGAGGGGCTGCGTCACACTAAAAACCCCATTGCACGAGCGGCCCTATTGCACCAAAAACCCCATTGCAAGAGGGGCCCTATTGCACCAACAACCCCCTGCTCATGAGGGGCCTCATGGCACCAACGACCCCCTTGAACGAGGGGTCCTATTGCACCAATGACCCCACTGCAAGAGGGGCCCTATTGCACCGACAGCCCCACTGCACAAGGGGTTATGTCACACAAAAAACCCCATTGCTCGAGGGGTCCTATTGCACCAAAAACCCCATTGCATGAGGGGCTGCATCACACAAAAACCCCACTGCACGAGGGGCCCTATTGCACCAAAAACCCCACTGCACGAGGGGCTCTACTGCACCCACCCCGTTCCAGAGGGGCTGCACCACACGAAAAAACCCCATTGCACGAGGGGCTGCATCACACTAAAAACCCCGATCACACTCGGGGCCCCATTGCACCAACGACCCCCTTGAACGAGGGGTCCTATTGCACCAAAAAACCCCATTGCATGAGGGTCTGCATCACACTAAAAACCCCATTGCTTGAGGGGCTGCGTCAAACTAAAACCCCATTGCACGAGGGCCCCATTGCACCAAAAACCCCCTTGAACGAGGGGTCCTATTGCACCAAAAACCCCATTACATGAGGTGCCCCATTGCACCAAAAACCCCCTTGAACGAGGGGTCCTATTGCACCAAAAACCCCATTACATGAGGTGCCCCATTGCACCAAAAACCCCCTTGAACGAGGGGTCCTATTGCACCAAAAGCCCCATTGCACGAGGGTCTACGTCACACTAAAAACCCCACTGCACGAGGGGCCCTATTGCACCGACAGCCCCACTGCACGAGGGGTTATGTCACACAAAAAACCCCATTGCTCGAGGGGTCCTATTGCACCAAAAACCCCATTGCACGAGTGGCTGCACCACAGGAAAAACCCCATTGCACGAGGGGCTGCGTCACACTAAAACCCCATTGCATGAGGGGTCCTATTGCACCAACGACCCCCTTGAACAAGGGGTCTTATTGCACCAAAAACCCCATTGCATGAGGGGTCCTATTGCACCAAAAACCCCACTGCTCGAGGGGCTGCGTCACACTAAAACCCCCGTCACACTCGGGGCCCCATTGCACCAACGACCCCATTGCACGAAGGGCTTTTGTCACACCAGTGTCCCTTTTGCACACGGGGCTCGATCGCACCCACAACCCCACAGCACGAGGGACCCCACAGCACCCACAACCCCACAGCACGAGGGACCCCACAGCACCCACAACCCCACAGCACGAGGGACCCCACAGCACCCACAACCCCACGGCATGAGGGATCCCACAGCACCCACAACCCCACAGCACGAGGGACCCCACGGCACCCACAACCCCACGGCACGAGGGACCCCACAGCACCCACAACCCCACGGCACGAGGGACCCCACAGCACCCACAACCCCACGGCACGAGGGACCCCACAGCACCCACAACCCCACGGCACGAGGGACCCCACGGCACCCACAACCCCACAGCACGAGGGATCCCACGGCACCCACAACCCCACGGCACGAGGGACCCCACAGCACCCACAACCCCACGGCATGAGGGACCCCACAGCACCCACAACCCCACGGCACGAGGGACCCCACAGCACCCACAACCCCACGGCACGAGGGACCCCACGGCACCCACAACCCCATCCCCCAAGGAGCTGCGCCACGAGCAAACCCCATTGCACAACACCCTCCAAACCCCCCCGCAGACCCCACAACCCCATCCCCGGGCTCCCGCAGCTCCCCCCTCCCCTCCCTCCATCCCTGCAGCAGCTCCCGGGATTTGGGGCCTCCAAAACACCGGGATGGGTTGGGACAGCGGTGCGGAGCCGCCACCAGCAGCACCCCGCGATGCCCTGGGGGGGCTGCGGCCCCTCGGGACCCCGTTCCCACCCTGCAGAGCCGGGGCTGAGCCGTTCCCGGTTTCCCCCCGGGAGCTCCGGAGCGTGGCCGGGCTCCAGCCCCCAGCTGCTCCCGGTGTGCAGCCGGGGCCTGGCTCCCCTCCAGGGCCGGATCATTTTCTCTCCATTCTGCCAAATTTATCGCAGGAAAATGGGCTCCGATTTCTTTTTAATATTCGGCTGGGGAGGGAAAAAAAAAAACCGCAGCGGGCAGGGACGGAGGGGAAAATTTCCCCCTCAGGCCATTCCCCTGTGGCTCTGCCAGGGCCCCACAGCCCCGGAAAAGTTTTTGTCGCCTCAAATGGGGCTGGGTGAGGCCACCCTGGAGCCCTCCCGGGCTGGGGATAGTAAATATTTCATGAAGCACCGCTCCGGGGTGGTTTCATTCCTCCGCAAAAGGGCCTGATCCAATCCTTCCCCCCCCTCCGCCGCCCGAGCATCCACAGGGACGGATCCGCCTGGATTCCCCGCATCCCGGGAAGGCCTCCGGGACCCCCTGCCCCCTGTCGCTGTCGCCAAGGGGACGCCCTGGCTGGTGGCTGCATGCCCAGGGTAGGATGCACGGGTGTCCCCATCGTCCCCAAGGTGGGGACGGGGACACCGCAGCTCCCCCAAACCACGGGCGCCGCGTGTCCTTGAGCCACGGGCACGCGTGTCGCTGCTCCGGGATGCGACACGGCAGCAGGACACCCACGGGTGGCACGGCACGGGAGGGGGGGCGGCTCTGCCAGCCCGCACTGGGGACAAGGACGTGGGGAGCCGGGGGTGCCACCCGGCTGGGGCAGGACCGGTCCTAAGGGTGACCCCAACCACGGCAGCACCTCCCACCCTGCCCGGAGAAGGGACACGGCTGAGCCCCCATGGCCGGGCCGCAGCAGCCCGCAGTGCCCGGGGATGGCAGCGGTGACAAGGGGGTGACAGCAGGGTGGCAGCGGGGTGACAACGGGGCTCCCCCCGTGGCCCGGAGCAGCGGCGCTGCCTCGGAGCAACTGCAGAGGAGGGAGGGTGCGGCTAAAAATAGCGGCGGGCGGCCCAAAAGCTCCCCGCGGGTGATTTATTTATCACCCGCTCCTAATTCCTGCCCGGGAATCACGGCAGGGTGGGGCAGGAATTTGGGGGAGGTGCCCGCGGGGACAGCGGCCAGGGGAGCGGGGAACCCCCCCCTTCCCCTCCCCGGTTGTGGGGTTGGGGACGGGGCGCTCAGGGTGCTCAGGGCTGTGGCACCGCGCGGTGACCCCGCCCGGGGTCACGGGGGCTCCTCGCCAGTCGCCACCGCGGCCCGGGACTCGCCGGGGGCACCAAGTGCGTCAGACCCCTGGTAGCCCCCCCCCCCCCCCTTCTCGTCCCCAAAAATCCGCCGCGGTGGCCCCGGTTCCTCCCGCCGCCGCCAAGCCCTGGCCATATGTCCCAGGCTGGGGAGCAGCTGGCGGTGCCAGCAGGAGCCCCCGGCCCCCGCAATCGCCGCTGCCCACCCGCCGGCACGGGGCGGGCCGGGGGTGGCACCGCCGCTGCCCCCCCAGGGCAGGGCAGGGGGGCTCAGCGGGGTTTGGGGGGGCCCAGGAGCGGCTGAGAGCCCCGGAGGCGGCGGGACGAGGCCACCCGGGGCACCCGAGAGGCTCAGCCCAGCCCCGCCACGGGGGGATCCCCGGTGGTGCCAACACCCGCGACCCCCCCCGTGTCACCACCCTGGGGGGGTGGGGGGCAGAGGGGCAGCGCCCGGCGCTGGCGGGGATTTCCCCCCACGCAGGATCGGGCCCGGTGCCACCCGCGGGGTGTCCGTGTGTCCCCCACGGCGCGGGGGGACGCCCAGGGGCTGGCACACCCGCGGGGACACGCGGGGACACGCGGGGACACCCGGAGCTCCCCGGCCCCGCCGCGACGCCGGGGAATCCCCGGCTGCTGCCGGGGTCTCCTCGAGAAAATCCCTCCCCAGAGCCCCACCGGGACACCCAGGGACCGCCGCTGGATCCGGGGACACCGCGACACCCCCGATGTCCCCAGGGGTGGCAGAGACAGCCGTGATTCCCCCTCCCATCCCCCGCGACACCCCCAACCCAAGGGGGGGACCCCATCCCCATCCCTCCGCCTCAGGAGGGGACGCGCAGCCGGGGACACCCTACCTGCGTGGGGACAAGAGGGTGCGAGGGGCTGGGCTTGGGGGGTCGCGGGGGGTGCAGCGAGGGGGGTTCGGGGGGCTCCCCACGTCCCCCCTTCGCCGCCACCGCGCCGGCGTCCCCAGACAAAGCCGCCGCGCCGGGTTCTCCCTGCGCCTCCCCCACGCGCTCGGCTCAGCCGAAAGGACAAAGCCGCTCCGCCTGGCTGCCCCCGCCGGGCCACCGCGGACCCCCCGCCCGTGGCCACCCGGGGGGGACACGGCGGTCGCCGCTGTCCCTGGCACCGCCACAAAGCCCCTCAGCAACGGGGGGGGGATGTGGGGGTCCCCCCAAAGCTCGCACCGCCCTTGTAGAGCCCCGTGTCCCCACTGCAGGGCGGGGGTCCCCAGCGCTGAGGAGGGGTCCCCGCGGTGCCCACCCAGCGCAGGGTCCCCAGGGGTGCGCCAAGGTCACCGGGAAGGTCGTGAGGGGCTGCAAGGCCCCCACGTCCCCACGGTCCCCGCCTCGACGGCTTCGCCCCGCGCGTCGAGGCCACGAGGGCCACGCGGAGCCGGAACCCGCCCAGAGCCCGCGGTGCCCACCCCGGCCTTGGCACTGGCCCCGGGGCCCGCCAGCACCGGTGTCCCAGCCGGGGCTGTTTGTGGCACGGGGTCCCCCTGGTTTTGGTGGGCGCTGAGCCGGGTGTGACCCCCGCTGTGGCAGCGCTGTCACCCCGCTGTGGCACCGGGGCCACCCCAGCAGCTGGTGGCCAAAACCGGGGAGCCCCGAGCACCACCGACCCCTCAACAGCGCTCACACCTTTGGTGACAGCCGCCACATCGTCCCCAAGGACGGGAACCCCCAAATGCCCGGACTCCACCAGCCCCGAGCAGCCGAACCCCTCAGACAGGACATCCCCGCTGTCCCCACGCCACAAACCCCGCAGGGAGGGAGTCCCCGCCGTCCCCACACCCGTCACCCCCCAGCCACGCCATCCCCGCCGTCCCCACCGCCGCAGGAAGGGATTCCCCGCCGTCCCCACACCGGGCAACGCCAAGCGCGGGGTCCCCCCCCGCCGCTGCCACCCCCGGGATGTCCCCCCCCCCGGCCGCCGCCACCCTCTCGCCCGCTCACTTGCCACGGCCCCGTGCTACGGGGAGCGTCGGGACGCGCCGGGGGGCCCGGGGGGCGGCGGGGACATGTGCCGGGGGCCGCGGGGGCGGCGGGCGCTGCTGGCTCTCGGCGCGGCGGCGGCGGAGCGACACTGGCGACAGCAGCGTGCGGGAGCCGCGGCACGGGGAGGGGGGGCCGGGGGCTTCCCCGCCCCACGCCCCCGCGTTCCCCCCCGGCAGGGCAGTGACCTTGAGACCGCGGCGCTGGCGGTGGGTGGCAGCCGAGGATATTTTTAGCCGGGCACAGTCACTCCCAGCGCGTCCTCATTGTCACCGCCGGGGGCTCCTCCCGCGCCCCCCGTGCCCCAACGCAGCCCCCCCCCCCCCGCCGCCGCCGCAGCACCGGGGCCCGGAGCAGGCCCCGGGCACTCCGGACCCTCAGAACCCCGGGGAACCCTCGGGGAAGCCCCCCCATGGTGCCCCCTCCCCTTCGCAAACCCCCTCAGGCACCCCCTCCCCCCCCACCCCACACTGTGCCGGGGGCTTCCCGCGAGCGGGGGGATCCTCCCGAGCCGGGGGATTCCCAGGAATGCGGGGATTCCCGGGAGCCACGGGGTTCCCCAGCACCAGCAGCCCCCCCTGGAGCTGAGGGGGGTCCCCACCCTCACAGACCCCCCCAAATTCACCCACCTGCCGCCAGCCCCCGGCCTCCGCTGCCCTCGGGCGCTGCCGCCGCTGACCATGGCCCGGCGGCGGCGACACGTGCGGCGCCGAGCCCGGGATCCCGGCAGGTTCCGGTGGCACAACCGGGGGCCGGGGGCGAGCCTGGACAGCGGCCCCGCGGTGCCGCCGAGCCCCTCACGGCCGCCCCGTGCCTCGGTTTCCCCAGCGCGCAGGCGGCGGCCGCGGGGGCTGCGGGCGGCGATGCGGCGCCGTTGCGATGCCGCTCCACACGCGCAGCCGCGAGCACCCGCCCCGCCGCCTTCCCGGGGCTTCCCGGGGCTTCCCGGGGCCTCCCGGTGCTCCCCAGAGCCTTCCGGGGCCTCCCGGTGATTCCCGGGGCTTCCCGGGGCCTCCCGGCAGCCGCTGCGGATAAATTCAGCCACCCCTCCCCGCTGCGGGGTCCCTCCCCACGAGCGTCGCCGCAGCCGCGGGGCCGGGGGCGATCTCCCCCCACCCTCGCCGTGGGGACCCCCCCCCCCCCCCCGGTGACACCGGGGTGGCCCCGGGAGTGGCCTTGACCCTCCCCGAAAGCCCTCGGTGTCACCTCCCCGGGGGTGCTGGCGGTGGGGAGGGGGCGCGGGGTGACCCCCGGGTTTGGCGAGTGCCGCACACGGGCGGGGGGGGCTGGGGGGTGCGGGGCACACGCGTGTGCAAGGACGGGGGGGGGAGTGTGAACAGTGGGGTTGGGGTGGATTTAGGGGGGAGCAGGGATGGAGTTGGCGGGGAACAAAGCACGGGGGGGGCGAGGTGGGGTGTGAGAGGGGCGTGAATGGGGGGGGAGTTTGGGGTGTGAACAGGGGGGGTGATTTTGGGGGGTGAGTTTGGGGTGTGAATTTGGGCGTGCAAGGGGTGTGAACGGGGGTGTGAATTTGGGGAGTGCAAGGCGTGGTGTGCACGGGGGGTGTGGATTGGGGTGTGAATTTGGGGGGTGGATTTGGGGTGTGCAAGGTGCGGTGTGCACGGGGGGGGTGAATTTGGGGTGTGAATTTGGGGTGTGCAAGGTGCGGTGTGCACGGGGCTGTGATTTGGGTGTGAATTTGGGGTGTGCCAGGGGTGTCAACAGAGGCTGTGAATTTGGGGGGTGGATTTGGGGTGTGCAAGGTGTGGTGTGCACGGGGGGGGTGGATTTGGGTGTGAATTTGGGGGTTGAATTTGGGGTGTGCAAGGTTGGTTGTGCACAGGGGGTGTGGATCGAGGTGTGAATTTGGGGTGTGCCAGGGGTGTGAACAGAGGCTGTGAATTTGGGGTGTGAATTTGGGGTGTGCACGGGGGTTGTGAGTTTGGGGGGTGAATTTGGGGTGTGCAAGGTGCGGTGTGCACGGGGGAGTGTGGATCGGGGTGTGAATTTGGGGTGTGCACGGGGCGTGTGAGTTGGGGTGTGAGTTTGGGTGTGAGTTTGGGTGTGAATTTGGGGTGTGCACGGATTTTCGCGGGGGGTGTGAGCAGGGGATGGCGCAGGGTGGGTGTGCAAGGGGCGCTGTGCGGGGCGGGTGACACACGCGTGTGTCCGTCTGTCCCCGTCCCTGTCCGTGTGTCCCTGTCCGTCTGTCCCCCTGTCCCTGTCCGTGTGTCCGTGTGTCCCGTTCCCGTTCCATCCCCCCAATCCCCTCCCCGGTGCCGCGGGGGGGTCGCAGGCGGTGCCCGGAGGGGGGGCGGGGATGGTGGGGGTGGTGCAGGGCCGGGAGCGCGGCAGAGGGGGGGCACCGGCGGGGGGGGAGGGGGGGCCGGGATTCCCGGATTCCCGGTGAGGGGGGGATGGGGGATTCCCGGTGAGGGGGGATGGGGGATTCCCGGTGAGGGGGGATGGGGGATTCCCGGTGAGGGGGATGGGGGATGGGGGAGGGAAAAGCCGGTGGAGGGGGGGGGAGGATTCCCGGGACGGGGGCGGCGGGGGATGCCCGGTTTGGGGGGATTCCCGGTTTGGGGGGATGCCCGGTTTGGGGGCGATTCCCGGTTTGGGGGGGATGCCCGGTTTGGGGGGGGGCGATGCCCGGTTTTGGGGGGGGGATGCCCGGTTTGGGGGCGATTCCCGGTTTGGGGGGGATGCCCGGTTTGGGGGGGGGCGATGCCCGGTTTTGGGGGGGGGATGCCCGGTTTGGGGGCGATGCCCGGTTTGGGGGGATTCCCGGTTTGGGGCGATGCCCGGTTTGGGGGCGATGCCCGGTTTGGGGGCGATGCCCGGTTTGGGGGCGATTCCCGGTGCCAGCCCCACACGGCTGCGCGGGCGGATCCCGGGGCCGCGTGACCGCCGCCCCCGCGTGTCCCCCCCCCTTCAGCCGGTTGCCATGGCAATGCCCCCCCCCCCGTTGCCATGGCAATGCCCCGTCCCCCCCAGATGATGGGAAAAGGGGGGAGGGGCGGGGAATCTGGGGGGTTCCCCCAAATCCCACGGGAATTTAATCCCAATGCCCCCCCTGGCACAGAGGGATTCCCCCAAATCCCCCCTTTCCTCAAAGCAGGGGGACCCCTTCCATCTTTTAGGGTCCCCTAAATCCCCCCCGGCTCCCCTGAGGCTGAATTGGGGGGGGGGGGTCCTGACAGCCACAGCCCCATCCCCCCCCAGCGAGGGGATACCGGGAATGGGATGGGGAGGGGGAGGGGATGGGATGGGATGGGATGGGATGGGATGGGATTGATGGGATGGGGATGGGATGGGGATGGGGATGGGGATGGGATGGGATGGGATGGGATGGGATGGGATGGGATGGGATGGGATGGGATGGGATGGGATTATATGGGATGGGGAGGGGAATGGGAATGGAGATGAAGGGGAAGAGGATGGGGATGGGCTGGGAATGGGGATGGGAATGAAGGGGAACGGGAACAGGAACAGGAATGGGATGGGATGGGAATGGGAAGGGGAATGGGGAGGGGAATGAAGGGGAATGAAGGGGAATGGGAACGGGGATGGGAACGGGGATGGGAACGGGGATGGGAACGGGGATGAAGGGGAGGGGGCTGGGAATGGGGATGGGAATGGGAATGGGAAGGGGAATGGGAAGGGGAAAGGGGATGGGAATGAATGGGAGGGGAATGGGAATGGGGACAGGGATGGGAATGAAGGAGAATGGGATGGGATGGGGAATGGAATGGGAATGGGATGGGATGGGGAGGGGAATGGGGATGGGAATGAAGGGGAATGGGAATGGGGAGGGGAATGGGATGGGAATGGGGATGAAGGGGAGGGAACAGGAATGGGGTGAGAATGGGATGGGAAGGGGGATGAAGGGGGATGGGATGGGAATGGGAACAGGGATGAAAGGGAGGGGGCTGGGAATGGGATGGGGATGGGGATGGGATGGGAATGAAGGGGAATAGGGATGGGAATGGGGAGAGAACAGGAATGGGATGGGAATGGGAATGAAGGGGAATGGGATGGGATGGGAATGGGAATGGGATGGGAATGGGAATGAAGGGGAGGGGGCTGGGAATGGGATGGGAATGGGATGGGAATGGGATGGGAATGGGATGGGAATGGGATGGGAATGGGAATGAAGGGGAGGGGGCTGGGGGGGCTCTGCCACACAAAGAGCCCCGGGGGGGGGGGTTGGGGGTTGGGGGAGGACAGGGAGGAGACCCCGCAGGGATGTGGGAAGGAGAAGGGAATTCCCGGGATGGGGATGGGAGGGGGGACACCCCCCCCACCCCTCCCGTGGGTTCCTCATTCCAGGAGCAGCGGGAATGGGGAATTGCCCCTCCTCAGGAACAACCCAGGGGGTCCCAAAGGGAGAGAAACCCCCCCCCCCTAAATCCATGTAGGAATCCCAGCCCCAATCCCAGCGGGATTTTCCACATTTCCAGGGATAAAAGTGAGCAAAGCAGGGCAAGAATCCCCCTGGAAACCCTTCCCAAGTGATTCCTTCCCGGATTTATGAGGATTTGGGGATGGTTTTTCGTTTTTAATTGGATTCCAACACACCAAACTCTCACAGAAAAAAAAGGGGGGGAAGGGGGGGGTGATTCCTCCCTGGCTGGATTTGGGAATTCTGGGATGGGGAACCATGGACCAGCCCGAGGGGAGGGGAGGGACAGCCCCAAAACCAGGGAGTGGGATTGGATAAATCCCACAGGGATTTGGAGGCGGGAATTTTGGGAAGCCCAGTGGCACCCCCAGAACGATTCCCTGGGAAGGAATTTCATTCCCAAAGGATGGGGGAAAGAGAGGGGAAAGGCCAGGATTGGTATTCCCAAGGATTCTGGTATTCCCAAGGATTCTGGTATTCCCAAGGATTCCGGCATTCCCAAGGGAGCTCAGGGATCTCACCCAGCATTCCCACGGGAACGCAGCTCAGGGAGCGTCACCTCCCCTTCCCAAGGCTCTCATCCCGAGCCTGGGATGACAGAAAGGGAAAAAAGGGAATGGGAAAAGCAGGAATTTCCCTCCTCCAGGTGGATTTGGGGCTCCAGCATTCCAGGGAACACTGGGAATATCACCTGGAGCTGCCTGGCACCGCTGTACCCCCCTCAGGAAAAGCGGGAATCCGCCTGGGCCGTGCCTTTTCCCACTCCTTCCGCAGGGATTTGCCCTCTTCCCGACGTCTTTGGGAAAGCTGGAACAGCGCTCCCGGTCCGGAATCTCTTCAAGGCCACCCCAAAAGCGACACTCTGAGAGAATTCCAAGCAGGGAACACCAGGGAACGCCGGGAATTTCAGGAAGGAGAAGGCGCCGTCAGTCCGAGCCCCGCGGTGACGTCGACACCCGAAACGCACGGAGAGAAACCAAAACCCCGGCAGAGTTCTGGGCATTCCCCGGGAGAATCCCAAGGGGAAGAGCGGCTCCAGTCCTATTGGTGGCTGTTGTAAGGTTTGTGCCGCTGGTTCATGGGGTTTTCCGGGGATTTCATCCACTCCTTCTTGAGGAGCTGCCGCAGCTGCGACAGCCGCATGTTGGGGTTCTCCTGCTTCAGCCGCGGCAGCTGCAGCTCCTCGAAGGCGGCGAAGGCGGCGCGGAGCCGGCGCTCGGGGTGCCGCTCTGAGGGCTGCGACACGCTGGGGAGAGAGGGAAGGGGCTGATCCCAAAGGGAATGGCACCAGGGATGGGCTGATCCCAAAGGGAAGGGGCTGATCCCAAAGGGAAGGGGCTGATCCCAAAGGGAATGGCACCAGGGATGGGCTGATCCCAAAGGGAATGGGCTGATCCCAAAGGGAAGCGGAGCCGGCGCTCGGGGTGCCGCTCTGAGGGCTGCGACACGCTGGGGAGAGAGGGAAGGGGCTGATCCCAAAGGGAATGGGCTGATCCCAAAGGGAATGGCACCAGGGATGGGCTGATCCCAAAGGGAATGGGCTGATCCCAAAGGGAAGGGGCTGATCCCAAAGGGAAGGGGCTGATCCCAAAGGGAAGGGGCTGATCCCAAAGGGAAGGGGCTGATCCCAAAGGGAAGGGACTGATCCCAAAGGGAATGAGCTGATCCCAAAGGGAATGGGCTGATCCCAAAGGGAAGGGGCTGATCCCAAAGGGAATGGCACCAGGGATGGGCTGATCCCAAAGGGAATGAGCTGATCCCAAAGGGAAGCGGAGCCGGCGCTCGGGGTGCCGCTCTGAGGGCTGCGACACGCTGGGGAGAGAGGGAAGGGGCTGATCCCAAAGGGAAGGGGCTGATCCCAAAGGGAATGGGCTGATCCCAAAGGGAATGGGCTGATCCCAAAGGGAAGGGGCTGATCCCAAAGGGAAGGGGCTGATCCCAAAGGGAATGGCCCCAATCCCAAAGGGAAGGGGCTGATCCCAAAGGGAAGGGGCTGATCCCAAAGGGAATGGGCTGATCCCAAAGGGAATGGGCTGATCCCAAAGGGAAGGGGCTGATCCCAAAGGGAATGGGCTGATCCCAAAGGGAATGGGCTGATCCCAAAGGGAATGGGCTGATCCCAAAGGGAATGGGCTGATCCCAAAGGGAAGGGGCTGATCCCAAAGGGAATGGCCCCGATCCCAAAGGGAATGGCACCAGGGATGGGCTGATCCCCAAGGGAATGGGCTGATCCCAAAGGGAATGAGCTGATCCCAAAGGGAAGGGGCTGATCCCAAAGGGAAGGGGCTGATCCCAAAGGGAAGGGGCTGATCCCAAAGGGAATGGGCTGATCCCAAAGGGAATGGCACCAGGGATGGGCTGATCCCAAAGGGAATGAGCTGATCCCAAAGGGAAGGGGCTGATCCCAAAGGGAATGGGCTGATCCCAAAGGGAAGGGGCTGATCCCAAAGGGAAGGGACTGATCCCAAAGGGAAGGGGCTGATCCCAAAGGGAAGGGGCTGATCCCAAAGGGAATGAGCTGATCCCAAAGGGAATGAGCTGATCCCAAAGGGAATGAGCTGATCCCAAAGGGAATGGGCTGATCCCAAAGGGAATGGGCTGATCCCAAAGGGAATGGCCCCGATCCCAAAGGGAAGGGGCTGATCCCAAAAGGAATGGCCCCGATCCCAAAGGGAAGGGGCTGATCCCAAAGGGAAGGGGCTGATCCCAAAGGGAATGGGCTGATCCCAAAGGGAATGGCACCAGGGATGGGCTGATCCCAAAGGGAATGAGCTGATCCCAAAGGGAAGGGGCTGATCCCAAAGGGAATGGGCTGATCCCAAAGGGAAGGGGCTGATCCCAAAGGGAATGGCCCCGATCCCAAAGGGAATGGCACCAGGGATGGGCTGATCCCAAAGGGAAGGGGCTGATCCCAAAGGGAATGGCCCCGATCCCAAAGGGAATGGCACCAGGGATGGGCTGATCCCAAAGGGAAGGGGCTGATCCCAAAGGGAATGGCCCCGATCCCAAAGGGAATGGCACCAGGGATGGGCTGATCCCAAAGGGAAGGGGCTGATCCCAAAGGGAAGGGGCTGATCCCAAAGGGAATGGGCTGATCCCAAAGGGAAGGGGCTGATCCCAAAGGGAAGGGGCTGATCCCAAAGGGAATGGGCTGATCCCAAAGGGAATGGCACCAGGGATGGGCTGATCCCAAAGGGAATGGGCTGATCCCAAAGGGAATGGGCTGATCCCAAAGGGAATGGCCCCGATCCCAAAGGGAATGGCACCAGGGATGGGCTGATCCCCAAGGGAATGGGCTGATCCCAAAGGGAAGGGGCTGATCCCAAAGGGAACGGGCTGATCCCAAAGGGAAGCGGAGCGGCACCCCGAGCGCCGGAGAGAGGGGTGAGGGTCAGACAGGGGCTGATCCCAAAGGGAATGGCCCCAATCCCAAAGGGAATGGGCTGATCCCAAAGGGAAGGGGCTGATCCCAAAGGGAATGGGCTGATCCCAAAGGGAAGGGGCTGATCCCAAAGGGAATGGGCTGATCCCAAAGGGAAGGGGCTGATCCCAAAGGGAATGGCCCTGATCCCAAAGGGAATGGGCTGATCCCAAAGGGAATGGCCCCATCCCAAAGGGAATGGCACCAGGGATGGGCTGATCCCAAAGGGAAGGGGCTGATCCCAAAGGGAACGGGCTGATCCCAAAGGGAAGCGGAGCGGCACCCCGAGCGCCGGAGAGAGGGGTGAGGGTCAGACAGGGGCTGATCCCAAAGGGAATGGCCCCAATCCCAAAGGGAATGGGCTGATCCCAAAGGGAAGGGGCTGATCCCAAAGGGAATGGGCTGATCCCAAAGGGAAGGGGCTGATCCCAAAGGGAATGGGCTGATCCCAAAGGGAAGGGGCTGATCCCAAAGGGAATGGCCCTGATCCCAAAGGGAATGGGCTGATCCCAAAGGGAATGGCCCCATCCCAAAGGGAATGGCACCAGGGATGGGCTGATCCCAAAGGGAAGGGGCTGATCCCAAAGGGAAGGGGCTGATCCCAAAGGGAAGGGGCTGATCCCAAAGGGAATGGGCTGATCCCAAAGGGAAGGGGCTGATCCCAAAGGGAATGGGCTGATCCCAAAGGGAATGGGCTGATCCCAAAGGGAAGGGGCTGATCCCAAAGGGAATGGGCTGATCCCAAAGGGAAGGGGCTGATCCCAAAGGGAATGGGCTGATCCCAAAGGGAAGGGGCTGATCCCAAAGGGAATGGGCTGATCCCAAAGGGAATGGCCCTGATCCCAAAGGGAAGGGGCTGATCCCAAAGGGAATGGCACCGATCCCAAAGGGAAGGGGCTGATCCCAAAGGGAATGGCACCGATCCCAAAGGGAACAGCACCAGGATCAGCCCCAATCCCAAAGCTCCTCCCCACCGCTCTCCAACCCCTCCTCCCGAAATCCCGGGCGGGAATTCCCTGGAAATCCTGGAATTCCCTGGAAACGCTGGAATTCCCTGGGAATTCCCTGGAAAATGCTGGAATTCCCTGGAAACCCCGGAATTCCCTGGGAAAATGCTGGAATTCTCTGGGAATTCCCTGGGAAAGGCCAGAATTCCCTGGGAAAAGCTGGAATTCCCTGGGAAATGCCGGAATTCTCTGGGAATTCCCTGGAAAATGCTGGAATTCCCTGGGAATTCCCTGGGAAAGGCCGGAATTCCCAGGAAAAGGCTGGAATTCCCTGGGAATTCCCAGGAAAAGGCCGCAATTCTCTGGGAATTCTCAGGAAAAGGCCGGAATTCCCTGGAAAACCCCGGAATTCCCTGGAAACACCAGAATTCCCTGGGAATTCCCAGGAAAAGGCCGGAATTCCCTGGAAAACACCAGAATTCCCAGGAAAAGGCGGGAATTCCCAGGAAAGCCCCGGAATTCCCAGGAAAGCCCCGGAATTCCCAGGAAAGGCCTGGAATTCTCTGGGAATTCCCAGGAAAAGGCCCAGAATTCCCAGGAAAAGGCGGGAATTCCCAGGAAAGGCCCAGAATTCTCTGGGAATTCCCAGGAAAAGGCCGGAATTCTCTGGGAATTCCCAGGAAAAGGCGGGAATTCCCAGGAAAAGGCGGGAATTCCCAGGAAAGGCCCAGAATTCCCAGGAAAAGGCCGGAATTCCCAGGAAAAGGCCGGAATTCCCAGGAAAAGCCCCGGAATTCCCAGGAAAAGGCGGGAATTCCCAGGAAAGGCCCAGAATTCCCAGGAAAAGGCCGGAATTCTCTGGGAATTCCCAGGAAAGGCCCGGAATTCCCAGAAAAGCCCCGGAATTCCCTGGAAACACCAGAATTCTCTGGGAATTCCCAGGAAAGGCCCGGAATTCCCAGGAAAGCCCTGGAATTCCCAGGAAAAGGTGGGAATTCCCAGGAAAGCCCCAGAATTCCCTGGAAACACCAGAATTCTCTGGGAATTCCCAGGAAAAGGCCCCGGAATTCCCAGGAAAGGCCTGGAATTCCCAGGAAAGGCCCAGAATTCCCAGGAAAGGCCCGGAATTCCCAGGAAAAGGCGGGAATTCCCAGGAAAGGCCTGGAATTCTCTGGGAATTCCCAGGAAAAGGCGGGAATTCCCTGGGAATTCCCAGGAAAAGGTGGGAATTCCCAGGAAAGGCCCGGAATTCCCTGGAAAACACCAGAATTCCCAGGAAAGGCCCGGAATTCCCAGGAAAGCCCCGGAATTCCCAGGAAAGGCCCGGAATTCCCAGGAAAGCCCTGGAATTCCCAGGAAAAGGCCCGGAATTCTCTGAGAATTCCCAGGAAAAGGCCGGAATTCCCTGGAAAACACCAGAATTCCCAGGAAAAGGCGGGATTTCCCAGGAAAGCCCCAGAATTCCCAGGAAAGGCCTGGAATTCTCTGGGAATTCCCAGGAAAAGGCGGGAATTCCCAGGAAAGCCCCGGAATTCCCAGGAAAAGGCGGGAATTCCCAGGAAAAGGCGGGAATTCCCAGGAAAGGCCCAGAATTCCCAGGAAAAGGCCGGAATTCCCAGGAAAAGGCCGGAATTCCCAGGAAAAGCCCCGGAATTCCCAGGAAAGCCCCGGAATTCCCAGGAAAGCCCCGGAATTCCCTGGAAACACCAGAATTCTCTGGGAATTCCCTGGGAAAGGCCGGAATTCCCTGGGAAAAGCTGGAATTCCCTGGGAAATGCCAGAATTCTCTGGGAATTCCCTGGAAAATGCTGGAATTCCCTGGGAATTCTCTGGGAAAGGCCAGAATTCCCTGGAAACACCAGAATTCTCTGGGAATTCCCTGGGAAAGCCCAGAATTCCCAGGAAAGGCCCGGAATTCTCTGGGAATTCCCAGGAAAAGGCGGGAATTCCCAGGAAAGCCCCAGAATTCCCTGGAAACACCAGAATTCTCTGGGAATTCCCAGGAAAGGCCCAGAATTCCCAGGAAAGGCCCAGAATTCCCAGGAAAAGGTGGGAATTTCCAGGAAAAGGCGGGAATTCTCAGGAAAGGCCCGGAATTCCCAGGAAAAGGCGGGAATTCCCAGGAAAGCCCCAGAATTCCCAAGAAAGGCCCGGAATTCCCAGGAAAAGGCGGGAATTCCCAGGAAAGGCCCGGAATTCCCAGGAAAGGCCTGGAATTCCCAGGAAAGGCCCAGAATTCCCAGGAAAAGGCCCAGAATTCCCAGGAAAGCCCCAGAATTCCCAGGAAAGGCCCGGAATTCCCAGGAAAGGCCCAGAATTCCCAGGAAAGGCCCGGAATTCCCAGGAAAGGCCTGGAATTCCCAGGAAAGGCCCGGAATTCCCAGGAAAAGGCCCAGAATTCCCAGGAAAAGGCGGGAATTTCCAGGAAAAGGCGGGAATTCCCAGGAAAGGCCCGGAATTCCCAGGAAAGGCCCAGAATTCCCAGGAAAGGCCCGGAATTCCCAGGAAAAGGCCCGGAATTCCGGGTCCCCGCTCCGCCAGGCGCCCACCTGAGCGCGGCGATGGCCTCCTCGACGCTCCGCGCCTCCACGGCGCCCTCGTGGCGCAGCCGCCGGTTCAGGTTCTCCTCCAGGGGCAATTCCAGGTGGGATTTCTCCTTCTCCTTCTCCTTCTCCCCTGGCCGGGAAGAGCAGCGCGGCATTGCCTTGGGAAATCCCCATTTTCCCCGAAAAAAAGCTCCGTTTTCCTCGAAAAAATCCCGTTTTCCATCGAAAAAACTCCATTTTCCCTTGGAAAATTCCATTTTCCATCTAAAAAACTCCATTTTCCCTTGGAAAATTCCATTTTCCATCTAAAAAACTCCATTTTCCCTTGGAAAATTCCATTTTCCCTCTAAAAAAACTCCATTTTCCCTTAAAAAACTCCATTTTCCCTTGGAAAATTCCATTTTCCATCTAAAAAACTCCGTTTTCCCTTAAAAAACTCCATTTTCTTCTAAAAAACTCCATTTTCCCTTGGAAAATCCCATTTTCCCTCTAAAAAACTCCGTTTTCCCTTAAAAAACTCCATTTTCCCTTAAAAAACTCCATTTTTCCTTGGAAAATTCCATTTTTCTTCTAAAAAACTCCGTTTTCCCTTGGAAAATTCCATTTTCCATCTAAAAAACTCCGTTTTCCCTTGGAAAATTCCATTTTCCCTTAAAAAACTCTGTTTTCCCTTGGAAAATTCCATTTTCCATCTAAAAAACTCCATTTTCCCTTGGAAAATTCCATTTTCCCTCTAAAAAACTCCATTTTCCCTTGGAAAATTCCATTTTCCCTTAAAAAACTCCATTTTCCCTTAAAAAACTCCATTTTCCCTGGGAAAATTCCATTTTCCATCTAAAAAACTCCATTTTCCCTTGGAAAATTCCATTTTCCCTCTAAAAAACTCCATTTTCCCTTGGAAAATTCCATTTTCCCTCTAAAAAACTCCATTTTCCCTTGGAAAATTCCATTTTCCATCTAAAAAACTCCATTTTCCCTTGGAAAATTCCATTTTCCATCTAAAAAACTCCATTTTCCCTTAAAAAACTCCATTTTCCCTTAAAAAAACTCCATTTTCCCTTGGAAAATTCCATTTTTCTTCTAAAAAACTCCATTTTCCCTTGGAAAACTCCATTTTTCTTCTAAAAAATCCCGTTTTCCCTCTAAAAAACTCCATTTTCCATCTAAAAAACTCCATTTTCCCTTGGAAAATTCCATTTTTCATCTAAAAAACTCCGTTTTCCCTTAAAAAACTCCTTTTTCCCTTGGAAAATTCCATTTTTCTTCTAAAAAACTCCATTTTCCCTTAAAAAACTCCATTTTCCCTTGGAAAATTCCATTTTTCTTCTAAAAAACTCCGTTTTCCCTTGGAAAATTCCATTTTTCTTCTAAAAAACTCCGTTTTCCCTTGGAAAATTCCATTTTTCTTCTAAAAAACTCCGTTTTCCCTTGGAAAATTCCATTTTTCTTCTAAAAAACTCCATTTTCCCTTGGAAAATTCCATTTTCCCTCTTAAAAAACTCCATTTTCCCTTGGAAAATTCCATTTTCCCTCTAAAAAACTCCATTTTCCCTTGGAAAATTCCATTTTCCCTCTAAAAAACTCCATTTTCCCTTGGAAAATTCCATTTTCCATCTAAAAAACTCCATTTTCCCTTGGAAAATTCCATTTTCCATCTAAAAAACTCCACTTTCCCTTGGAAAATTCCATTTTTCCTCTAAAAAAACTCCATTTTCCCTTAAAAAACTCCATTTTCCCTTGGAAAATTCCATTTTCCATCTAAAAAACTCAGTTTTCCCTTGGAAAATTCCATTTTCCATCTAAAAAACTCCGTTTTCCCTTGGAAAATTCCATTTTTCTTCTAAAAAACTCCGTTTTCCCTTGGAAAATTCCATTTTTCTTCTAAAAAACTCCGTTTTCCCTTGGAAAATTCCATTTTTCTTCTAAAAAACTCCGTTTTCCCTTGGAAAATTCCATTTTCCCTCTTAAAAAACTCCATTTTCCCTTGGAAAATTCCATTTTCCCTCTAAAAAACTCCATTTTCCCTTGGAAAATTCCATTTTCCATCTAAAAAACTCCATTTTCCCTTGGAAAATTCCATTTTCCATCTAAAAAACTCCATTTTCCCTTGGAAAATTCCATTTTCCATCTAAAAAACTCCACTTTCCCTTGGAAAATTCCATTTTTCCTCTAAAAAACTCCATTTTCCCTTAAAAAACTCCATTTTCCCTTGGAAAATTCCATTTTCCCTCTAAAAAACTCCATTTTCCCTTAAAAAACTCCATTTTCCCTTGGAAAATTCCATTTTTCCTCTAAAAAACTCAGTTTTCCTCTAAAAAAATCCCATTTTTCCCTCTAAAAAAACTCCATTTTCCCTCTAAAAAATGCAGTTTTCCCTTGGAAAATTCCTTCTTCCCTCTAAAAAACTCCATTTTTTCCTCTAAAAAACTCCATTTTCCCTCAGAAAATTCAATTTTTCCTCTAAAAAACTCCATTTTTCCTTAGAAAACTCCATTTTCCATCTAAAAATCTCACTTTTCCCTCTAAAAATCTCCATTTTCCCTTGGAAAATTCCATTTTTTCCTCTAAAAAACTCTGGTTTCGCTTGGAAAATCCCATTTTCCATCTAAAAAACTCCATTTTCCCTTGGAAAATTCCATTTTTCCATCTAAAAAACTCCATTTTCCCTCTAAAAAACTCCATTTTCCCTGGGAAAATTCCATTTTCCATCTAAAAAACTCCATTTTCCCTTGGAAAATTCCATTTTCCCTCTAAAAAACTCCATTTTCCTTTGGAAAATTCCATTTTCCCTCTAAAAAACTCCGTTTTCCCTTGGAAAATTCCATTTTCCCTTAAAAAACTCCATTTTCCCTTAAAAAACTCCATTTTCCCTTGGAAAATTCCATTTTCCCCTCTAAAAAATTCCATTTTCCCTTAAAAAACTCCATTTTCCCTTGGAAAATTCCATTTTCCCCTCTAAAAAACTCCATTTTCCCTCTAAAAAACTCCATTTTCCCTTAAAAAACTCCATTTTCCCTTAAAAAACTCCATTTTCCCTGGGAAAATTCCATTTTTCCTCTAAAAAAACTCCATTTTCCCTTAAAAAACTCCATTTTCCCTGGGAAAATTCCATTTTCCATCTAAAAAACTCCGTTTTCCCTTGGAAAATTCCATTTTCCATCTAAAAAACTCCATTTTCCCTTGGAAAATTCCATTTTCCATCTAAAAAACTCCATTTTCCCTTGGAAAATTCCATTTTCCCTCTAAAAAACTCCATTTTCCCTTAAAAAACTCCATTTTCCCTTAAAAAAACTCCATTTTCCCTTGGAAAATTCCATTTTTCCTCTAAAAAACTCCATTTTCCCTTAAAAAACTCCATTTTCCCTTGGAAAATTCCATTTTTCCTCTAAAAAAACTCCATTTTCCCTTAAAAAACTCCATTTTCCCTTGGAAAATTCCATTTTCCCTCTAAAAAACTCCATTTTCCCTTGGAAAATTCCATTTTTCTTCTAAAAAACTCCGTTTTCCCTTGGAAAATTCCATTTTTCCTCTAAAAAACTCCATTTTCCCTTAAAAAACTCCATTTTCCCTAGGAAAATTCCATTTTCCCTTAAAAAACTCCACTTTCCCCTCTAAAAAACTCCATTTTCCCTTAAAAAACTCCATTTTCCCTTGGAAAATTCCATTTTCCTTCTAAAAAACTCCATTTTCCCTTAAAAAACTCCATTTTCCCTTGGAAAATTCCATTTTTCCTCTAAAAAAACTCCATTTTCCCTTAAAAAACTCCATTTTCCCTTGGAAAATTCCATTTTTCTTCTAAAAAACTCCATTTTCCCTCTAAAAAACTCCATTTTCCCTTGGAAAATTCCATTTTCCCTCTAAAAAATTCCATTTTCCCTTAAAAAACTCCATTTTCCCTTGGAAAATTCCATTTTTCTTCTAAAAAACTCCATTTTCCCTCTAAAAAACTCCATTTTCCCTTAAAAAACTCCATTTTCCCTTGGAAAATTCCATTTTCCCTCTAAAAAACTCCATTTTCCCTCTAAAAAACTCCATTTTTCCTTGGAAAATTCCATTTTCCCTCTAAAAAATTCCATTTTCCCTCTAAAAAACTCAGTTTTCCCTTGGAAAATTCCATTTTCCCTCTAAAAAACTCCATTTTCCCTTAAAAAACTCCATTTTCCCTTGGAAAATTCCATTTTTCATCTAAAAAACTCCACTTTTTGCTCTAAAAAACTCAGTTTTCCCTTGGAAAATTCCGTTTTCCCTCTAAAAAACTCCATTTTCCCTTAAAAAAACTCCATTTTCCCTTGGAAAATTCCATTTTCCATCTAAAAAACTCCATTTTCCCTTGGAAAATTCCATTTTTCCTCTAAAAAAACTCCATTTTCCCTTAAAAAACTCCATTTTCCCTTGGAAAATTCCGTTTTCCCTCTAAAAAACTCAGTTTTCCTCTAAAAAAATCCCATTTTTCCCTCTAAAAAAACTCCATTTTCCCGCTAAAAAATGCAGTTTTCCCTTGGAAAATTCCTTCTTCCCTCTAAAAAACTCCAATTTTTCCTCTAAAAAACTCCATTTTTCCTTAGAAAACTCCATTTTCCATCTAAAAATCTCACTTTTCCCTCTAAAAATCTCCATTTTCCCTTGGAAAATTCCATTTTTTCCTCTAAAAAACTCTGGTTTCCCTTGGAAAATCCCATTTTCCTCTAAAAATCTCCATTTTCCTTGGAAAATTCCATTTTTCCTCTAAAAAACTCCATTTTCCCTTAGAAAATTCCATTTTCCCTCTAAAAATCTCCATTTTTCCTCGAAAAAACTGAAATTTTCCCTTGGAAAATTCAATTTTTCCTCTAAAAAACTCCATTTTTTCCTCTAAAAACTCCAATTTCCCTCTAAAAATCTCCATTTTCCCTTAGAAAATTCCATTTTTCCTCTAAAAAATCCTAATTTTCCCTTGGAAAATTCAATTTTTCCTCTAAAAATCTCCATTTTTCCCTCTAAAAAACTCCGGTTTCCTTCTGAAAATTCCATTTTTCCCTAAAAAACCTCCATTTTCCCTCTAAATACCCCATTTTTTCCTCTAAAAAACTCCGCTTTTCCTTGGAAAACGCCGCTTTTCCTCTAAAAAACTCACTTTTCCCTCTAAAAAACCCCATTTTTTCCTCTAAAAACCTCAGTTTTCCCTTGGAAAATTCCATTTTCCTCTAAAAACTCCATTTTTCCTCTAAAAAACTCCGGTTTCCTTCCGAAAATTCCATTTTCCCCCCAAAAATCTCGGCTTTCCCTCTGGAAAACTCCAGTTTTTCCTTGGAAAACGCCGGTTTCCCTCTATAAAACTCTGGTTTCCCTTGGAAAATTCAGGATTGGGATGGGAAATGTGGGATTGGGAAAGGGGAATTTGGGATAAAGAATGGGAATTTGGGATAAAGGAAGGGGAATTTGGGATTGGGGATGGGAATTTGGGATTGAGGAAGGGGAATTTGGGATTGGGGATGGGGAAATGTGGGATAGGGATGGGAATTTGGGATTGGGATGGGAATTTGGGATAAAGGAAGGGGAATCTGGGATAGAGGAAGGGGAATTTGGGATAGAGATGGGAAATTGGGATTGGGGTGGGAATTTAGGATTGAGGAAGGGGAATTTGGGATAAAGGAAGGGGAAATTTGGGATTGAGGAAGGGGAATTTGGGATAAAGGAAGGGGAATTTGGGATTGAGGAAGGGGAATTTGGGATAAAGGAAGGGGAATTTGGGATTGAGGAAGGGGAAATGTGGGATAGGGATGGGAGTTTGGGATTGGGGAAGGGGAATTTGGGACAAAGGAAGGGGAATTCGGGATTGGGATGGGAATTTGGGATAGAGGGAGGGGAAATGTGGGATTAGGAATGGGAAGCTGGAATGGGAAATACGGGATTGGGGAAGGGGAATTTGGGATAAAGGAAGGGGAATTTGGGATTGGGGATGGGAAATGGGGGATAGGGGAAGGGGAATTTGGGATTGGGGAGGGGGAATTCGGGATAAAGAATGGGAAATTTGGGATAAAGGAAGGGGAATCTGGGATTGGGGAAGGGGAAATGTGGGATAAGGAATGGGAAATGTGGGATAAAGGAAGGGGAATTTGGGATAAAGGAAGGGGAAATGTGGGCTAGGGGTGGGAATTTGGGATTGGGGTGGGAATTTGGGATAAAGGAAGGGGAAATGTGGCATAGGCATGGAAAATTGGGATAAAGGAAGGGGAATTTGGGATTAGGGAAGGGGAATTTGGAACAGATCAAGGCATGACCACGCCCAATCCAGAAACCCAAGAACAAAACCTCGGAATCGTGGGCTAGGGGTGGGAATTTGGGATTGGGGTGGGAATTTGGGATAAAGGAAGGGGAAATGTGGGCTAGGGGTGGGAGTTTGGGATTGGGGTGGGAATTCAGGATTGGGGTGGGAATTTGGGATAAGGGAAATGTGGAATTTGGAACAGATCAAGGCATGACCACACCCAATCCAGAAACCCAAGAACAAAACCTCGGAATCGAGGCCACAAAGGAGCCTCAGGAGCCAACCCCAACCTGGAACCTGGATTTCCCTGGAACACCCCCAAGGAACGGCAACTCCGGCCCAAATCCCAGCAGGAACACCGGAATTCCCGGCAGCTCCCGCTTCCCTCCCCCATCCCCATTCCCATTTTCCTGGAAAAGCGGCGACTCCGCCCCATTCCCGAGGAATTCCCGAACCTCCGTCGGCGCTCTCCCGCTGCTGCTCCTTGCGGATGCTCTCCTCGATCTGAGCCCGGGTGATTTTCCCGGGATTTCCTTGTTTGGGAGTTTTCCCTTTGAGTTTGGAATCCTCCTCCTCCAGGAGCCGCTGCAGCTCCTTCTTGCGCTCCAGCTGCTCCAGGCGCCGCTTCTCCCGTTCTTCCTGGGAAAAGGGATAAGGAGAAACTCGATTCCCGAATTCCAGAGGGATCCCAGCGGTGCTGGAGGGGGGGGGGGGGAGGTCAGGGTTGGGATTTTCAGGGGGATTTGGGGTCAGATCCGGAGGGGTTTTCTGGGTGTGCGGTGGGGTGGGGGCTCTGTGGGGTTTGGGGGTTCCTGGAAGGAGGGGAGGTTGTGGGGCTGTCCCGGTTTGATGGGAATAATGGGGGGGGAGGGAGATGGGGGGGAGGGTTGGGAAACACGGGGAGGGAGGAGGGAGGGAGGGATGGAGGGAGGGATGGATGGATGGATGGATGGATGGATGGAGGGATGGATGGAGGGAGGGAGGGATGGAGGGATGGATGGATGGAGGGAGGGAGGGATGGAGGGATGGAGGGATGGATGGAGGGAGGGAGGGAGGGAGGGATGGAGGGATGGATGGAGGGATGGATGGAGGGAGGGAGGGATGGATGGATGGATGGATGGAGGGATGGATGGATGGAGGGAGGGATGGATGGAGGGATGGATGGAGGGATGGATGGAGGGATGGATGGAGGGATGGAGGGATGGAGGGAGGGATGGATGGAGGGATGGATGGAGGGATGGATGGAGGGAGGGAGGGATGGAGGGATGGAGGGATGGATGGAGGGAGGGAGGGAGGGAGGGATGGAGGGAGGGATGGAGGGATGGAGGGAGGGATGGAGGGATGGAGGGATGGAGGGAGGGAGGGATGGATGGATGGAGGGAGGGATGGATGGATGGATGGATGGATGGAGGGAGGGAGGGAGGGATGGATGGATGGAGGGATGGATGGAGGGATGGAGGGAGGGATGGATGGATGGAGGGAGGGATGGATGGATGGATGGAGGGATGGAGGGAGGGATGGAGGGATGGAGGGAGGGATGGATGGATGGAGGGAGGGATGGATGGATGGAGGGATGGAGGGAGGGATGGATGGGTGGAGGGATGGATGGATGGAGGGAGGGATGGATGGAGGGATGGATGGATGGAGGGAGGGAGGGAGGGATGGAGGGATGGAGGGAGGGATGGATGGATGGATGGAGGGAGGGATGGATGGATGGAGGGATGGAGGGATGGATGGAGGGAGGGATGGATGGAGGGATGGATGGATGGATGGATGGATGGAGGGAGGGATGGATGGAGGGATGGATGGATGGAGGGATGGATGGAGGGAGGGATGGAGGGAGGGATGGAGGGAGGGATGGAGGGAGGGAGGGAGGGAGGGATGGATCCATGGACGTTCCTCCTCTGATTCCCAGAGTTCCTCCTCTCCCCATTCCCAGCATTGTCCCTCCTCTCCCTCATTCCCAAGGTTTTCCTCCTCTCCTCATTCCCAGGGCTGCTCCTGCTCTCCCAGGAAAGGCTGGAGAGGCTCTGGAAGGGCTGGAAAACTCCAGGAAAGGCTGGAAAACCCCTGGAAAGGCTGGAAAACCCCTGGAAAGGCTGGAAAACTCCAGGAAAGGCTGGAAAACCCCTGGAAAGGCTGGAAAATTCCAGGAAAGGCTGGAAAAGCCCTGGAATGGCTGGAAAACTCCTGGAAAGGCTGGAAAATTCCTGGAAAGGCTGGAAAACCCCTGGAAAGGCTGGAAAAGCCCTGGAAAGGCTGGAAAATTCCAGGAAAGGCTGGAAAACTCCAGGAAAGGCTGGAAAACTCCAGGAAAGGCTGGAAAACTCCAGGAAAGGCTGGAAAACTCCAGGAAAGGCTGGAAAACCCCTGGAAAGGCTGGAAAACCCCAGGAAAGGCTGGAAAACCCCTGGAAAGGCTGGAAAACTCCAGGAAAGGCTGGAAAATTCCAGGAAAGGCTGGAAAACTCCAGGAAAGGCTGGAGAGGCTCCCTCAGGACCTCCAACAACCACAAAAGCCAGGACCAACCCAACTTCCCTCCCCCTCCTCCCCCCTTCCCCCAAGGCTGGATTTCTCCCTGGCAAGGAGAGCACGCATCCGTGGATTTCCTGGGATTTGGGAATGCTGAGTGGATTTCCCGGGAATGCTGAGTGGATTTCCTGGGATTAGGAATGCTGAGTGGATTTCCCGGGAATGCTGAGTGGATTTCCTGGGATTTGGGGAACGCTGAGTGCATTTCCTATTTTTTGGGAACGCTGAGTGCATTTCCCGGATTTCCCAGGATTTGGGAATGCTGAGTGGATTTCCCGGGAATGCTGAGTGGATTTCCCATTTTTGGGGGAACACTGAGTGCATTTCCCAGGAACGCTGAGTGCATTTCCCAGGATTTGGGAACACTGAGTGCATTTCCCATTTTTTGGGAACGCTGAGTGCATTTCCCAGGATTTGGGAACGCTGAGTGCATTTCCCAGGAACGCTGAGTGCATTTCCTGGATTTCCCAGGATTTGGGAACGCTGACCTTCCTCTGCTCCTTCCTCAGCACGTGTTTATCCTCATCCTTCCAGAGGGCATCCTCCAGCTCCTGCTGCCGCCGGGCGTCGGCCGCCGCCTTGGCCTCGGCTCGGCGCGCTCGGGCCGCAGCCGACTTGGTGTTCTCCCCCTGGAATTTCTTGGGCATCCCTCAAGGTGCTGCGGGAAAGAAGGGAAAAGAGAGCAACAGTGGGGTTGGGATGGGGTTGGGATGGGGTTGGGATGGGGTTGGGATGGGGTTTGGGATGGGGTTGGGATGGGGTTGGGATGGGGTTTGGGATGGGGTTTGGGATGGGGTTGGGATGGGGTTGGGATGGGGTTTGGGATGGGATGGGGTTGGGATGGGGTTGGGATGGGGTTTGGGATGGGGTTTGGGATGGGGTTTGGGTTTGGGATGGGGTTGGGATGGGGTTTGGGATGGGGTTGGGATGGGGTTTGGGTTTGGGATGGGGTTGGGATGGGGTTTGGGATGGGGTTTGGGATGGGGTTTGGGTTTGGGATGGGGTTGGGATGGGGTTGGGATGGGGTTGGGATGGGGTTGGGATGGGGTTTCTTAAGGATGGAGACCTTGGGAAGGAGTTTGGGGTCATCCACACCACGCTGAGTTGGGGATTCCCAACTTCCCTGGGGAATTCCAAGCCCTGAGCACCCTTTCCAGGAGGAAATTCCCGCTGATGAGAACAGCCTGGGGCCGTTCCCTCCTGTCCTGGTGTCCCCCCTGGGATCCCCCCCGGCCGTGCCCTCCTGGCAGGGACTGGTGGAGATTGGGAATGTCCCCCCTGATCCCGCTTTGCTCCAGGCTGAGCCTCTTCCCAGCTCCCTCGGGAATTCTCCAGCCCCTTCCCAGCTCCCTCAGGAATTCTCCAGCCCCTTCCCAGCTCCCTCAGGAATTCTCCAGCCCCTTCCCAACTCCCTCAGGAATTCTCCAGCCCTTTCCCAGCTCCATTCCCTTCCCCGGACGCTCTCCAGCCCCTCCCAATGTTCCATAAGGATTTTGGGGGATTGGGGGGGAAGGAAGCTCCCCAAACCTGAGCCCTGTGGAGGAGGAAAAACCTGGGACCATCCCCCCCCTCCCTCCCCCCCTTTATCCCAGCCTCAGACCGGGATAAAGCCGGGATAAATTTTCCGTATTTCACCAATTCCCAGATCCTGGCTCATCCCAAAGGAACCTGCTCCCTCCATCCCAAAATTCCAGCAGGGGACACGCTCCCCACCCCAAGGAAAAGGCAAAAAAGTCCCTGAGGCAGGAAAAAAAGAGATTCGGGTGCCTTTACCCGCAGGGATGCGACAGAACCGCTTTTAATTTGGGTAAACAGCCACAAAAATGGGCTGGAGTCGTTATCCAAGCTGGGGAAAGTCAAATCCAAGGAGATTTGAGCTTTCAAATCAACCAAACACCGGGAAAACCGCGGCGCTGGGGCTTCAATCTTTGATTTTCGTGACGGATCGTTGCTTAGCAAATCACACAGGGCAGGGCAGGGCTGCTCCACTGCCGAGGTTTTCACAGCCTGGGATGGATTCAATCCTTTCTCCTGCCTGGAGCATCCTCGGAGCATCCCGAAAATCCCTTTTCCCGCCCTCTGAGCCTTCCTAAAATCCCTTTTCCCGCCCTCTGAGCCTTCCCAAGGAGCGCGAACCGGGCTGGGCCCCACCTGAGGGGAGCGGGGGTGGGGGGTGGGGGGGGGGGTGCAAAAAGGGACACCCAGGCCCGGCCCGGCCCTCCCCGCCCCGTCACCCCCCGGCCTCCCCCGCTGCCCCCGGTCCCTCCGCTCCCGTCTTTTCCCCTCATTCCCCGCCCGGGCCCGTCCCGGTCCCTCAGCCCCGAACCGGCCCCGAACCGGCCCCGCTCCTACCCGGGCCCCGCCGCCCCGCCCGTCGCGCGCCTTGCGCGTCATCACCGCGCGCCGTCGCCTCAGCATGGCGGGAGAGGGCCGGGAAGGCGCGGCCGCCATGTTGGTTGAGGGCACGGCCGTGTTCCCTCCGTGAGGGAGCGGCGGCGGAAGGAGCGGAGGGAGAGGAGGGAGCGGAGGGAGCGGAGGGAGCGGAGATCCCCGCTCACGGCAGCGCTGGCGGCGCGCTGGAAAAAAAATCCGCGGGGGAACCCGCGGGGCGGCTCTGCCCGGTTCCAAGATGGCGTCACACCTGAGGGGGAGGTGGGCGGGGCTTAACAGGGCGGGGCCGATTGTCAGCGGCGGGAGTCACCACGGGGGTGACAGTGACAGGGTGGGGCCCATTGGCACCTGGAGCATTGGGCAGGTCCTTGTTATTGTCCCCGAGGTGGGCGGGGCTTCAAAGGGTGGGGCCGTTGTCACCGGAGTGGGCGGGGCTTGAAAGGGTGGGGTCATTGTCACCGGAGTGGGCGGGGCTTATCAGGGTGTGGCCGTTGTCACCGGAGTGGGCGGGGCTTGAAAGGGTGGGGTCATTGTCACTGGAGTGGGTGGGGCTTCAAAGGGTGGGGTCATTGTCACCGGAGTGGGCGGGGCTTGAAAGGGTGGGGTCATTGTCACCGGAGTGGGCGGGGCTTATCAGGGTGTGGCCGTTGTCACCGGAGTGGGTGGGGCTTGAAAGGGTGGGGTCTTTTGTCACCTGAGTGGGTGGGATCCATTGTCCCCCAGGTGGGTGGGGCTTAAAAGGGTGTGGCCATTGTCACCGGAGTGGGTGGGGCTTGAAAGGGTGGGGTCTGTTGTCACCTGAGTGGGTGGGGCTTGAAAGGGTGTGGCCATTGTCCCCCAGCTGGGTGGGGCTTATCAGGGTGTGGCCATTGTCACCGGAGTGGGCGGGGCTTATCAGGGTGTGGCTATTGTCACCAGAGTGGGTGGGGCTTCAAAGGGTGGGGTCTGTTGTCACTGGAGTGGGCGGGGCTTGAAAGGGTGGGGTCCATTGTCATCGGAGTGGGTGGGATCCATTGTCCCCCAGGTGGGTGGGGCTTCAAAGGGTGTGGCCATTGTCACCGGAGTGGGCGGGGCTTATCAGGGTGTGGCCACTGTCCCCAGACTGGGCGTGGCTTCCCAGGGCGGGCCTTGACTCCCAACTCCCCCTCCCCACTTGCCCATGGCCCCCTCCCCGTTCCGGCCGTGTCACCCGAGGGACAGTGGCCGTGTCCCCTCCCCGTGTCCCCAAGGCCAGGCTCCAGCCAGGGTCAGCGGCTCCTTTATTGGGGTCAGGGTGGTGTCCCCACCCTGCTGTCCTTGTGTCCCCACCCCGCTGTCCCCGTGTCCCCACCCCGCTGTCCCCTACACGTCACTCTCGGCCACGGTGCCACCCTTGGCGGGGTCACCCGGGGGTGTCCCCTCCGTGCCCAGCAGCTCCTGGGATGCCCCAGCCTTGTCCGGGGGCTCGTCCCTGCGGGTCCGGTCCCCTCTGGGGCCAGCCGAGGGCGTGGCCCTGACGATGTCCCACCACAGCACGCCCTGGGGCCGGCGCTTCTGCCGGGCTGGGCCTGCCGGGAACCGACAGGGTGACAGGGGACAGGGACAGGGACAGGGACAGGGACAGGGACAGGGGGACAGGGACAGGGGACAGGGGGACAGGGGGACAGGGACAGGGGACAGGGGGAAAGGGTCAGGGACAGGGGACAGGGGACAGGGGGACAGGGACAGGGGGACAGGGGGACAGGGGGACAGGGACAGGGGGACAGGGACAGGGACAGGGGGAAAGGGTCAGGGACAGGGGACAGGGGACAGGGACAGGGGGACAGGGGGACAGGGACAGGGGGACAGGGACAGGGACAGGGGGAAAGGGTCAGGGACAGGGGACAGGGGACAGGGACAGGGGGACAGGGACAGGGGGACAGGGGGACAGGGGGACAGGGACAGGGGGACAGGGACAGGGACAGGGGGAAAGGGTCAGGGACAGGGGACAGGGGACAGGGACAGGGACAGGGGGAAAGGGTCAGGGACAGGGGGAAAGGGTCAGGGACAGGGGACAGGGACAGGGGACAGGGGACAGGGACAGGGACAGGGACAGGGGGACAGGGACAGGGGACAGGGGGACAGGGACAGGGGAACAGGGACAGGGACAGGGGGAAAGGGTCAGGGACAGGGGAACAGGGACAGGGGGACAGGGGACAGGGGAACAGGGACAGGGGACAGGGACAGGGTGACAGGGGGACAGGGACAGGGGACAGGGACAGGGGGACAGGGGACAGGGACAGGGACAGGGGACAGGGTCAGGGACAGGGGGAAAGGACAGGGGGACAGGGGACAGGGACAGGGACAGGGGACAGGGACAGGGGACAGGGGACAGGGGGACAGGGGGACAGGGGACAGGGACAGGGTGACAAGGAGGGGTGACAGGGTGACAGGGACAGGGGGAAAGGGACAGGGGGACAGGGGGACATCGACAGGGGGACAGGGACAGGGAGGGGTGACAGGGTAACAAGGACAAGGTGACAGGGACAGGGTGGGACAGGGTGACAGGGAGGGGTGACAGGGAGGGGTGACAGGGTCAGAGTGACAGGGTGCCAGGGTGCCAGGGTGCCAGGGAGGGGTGCCAGGGTCAGCGTGCCAGGGCCAGCCCCCCCGGCTCACCTGGCAGGAGGCTGAGCAGGGCCCCCGTCCCCACCGTGCCGAGGGTCCCCAGGGCGCCGTAGTACAGGTAGGACACGGCGTAGAGGTCAGCCAGGATGGCCGGGCTGGGGGGACACGGGTGTGACGTCATAGGGAACGGGGACATGGGTGTGACGTCATAAGGAACGGGGACATGGGTGTGACGTCATAGGGAGTGGGGACGGGGTGTGACGTCATAGGGAACGGGGACACGGGTGTGATGTCATAGGGAACGGGGACATGGGTGTGACGTCACAGGGAGTGGGGACGGGGTGTGACGTCATAGGGAACGGGGACATGGGTGTGACGTCATAGGGAGTGGGGATGACGGTGTGACATCACAGGGAACAGGGACAGGGGTGTGACGTCACAGGGAACGGGGACATGGGTGTGACATCACAGGGAATGGGGACGGGGGTGTGACGTCATAGGGAGTGGGAACATGGGTGTGACGTCACAGGGAGTGGGGATGACGGTGTGACGTCACAGGGAATGGGGACATGGGTGTGACGTCACAGGGAATGGGGACGGGGATGTGACGTCATAGGGAATGGGGACGGGGGTGTGACGTCACAGGGAACGGGGACCGGGGTGTGACGTCATAGGGAGTGGGGACCGGGGTGTGACGTCATAAGGGACAAAGGAAGCAGTGTGATGTCATAAGGACCAGGGACAGCGGTGTGATGTCACAGCTGACAGGGACAGGGGTGTGACATCACAGGGAATGGGGACATCACAGCTGACAGGGACAGGGCTATGACGTCACAGGGCACAGGGCTATGATGTCACAGGGCACAGGGACAGGGCTATGACATCCCAGAGAACAGGGACTGGGGTGTGATGTCACAGGGGACAGGGCTATGACGTCACAGGACACATCACCCTCCCCGGAGCCGCCCCCCGGCCGCGCTCACCGGGGGCTCTCCGGGGGCCCCGCGGTGCCATCGGTGCCATCGGTGCCAATGTTGCCGATGGTGCCCATGGTGCCGTTGATGCCGACGTTGCCCATGGTGCCGATGGTGCCGTTGATGCCGATGTTGCCCATGGTGCCGATGGTGCCGTTGATGCCCACGGTGCCCATGGTGCCCATGGTGCCGCCGGTGCCGCCGGTGCCGTTGCGGGGCGGGCACAGCGCCCCCGAGGTGGGCAGCACCCCCATGGCGGCCGCGCCGGGCGGGTACAGGGTGGCCCCCACGGCCACCCACAGGGCCAGCGCCAGCCCCACGGCCAGGCCGCCCAGCACCCCCTGCATGGGGACGGGGGGGCTGCACTGAGCGGGGGGGTGGGGGCTGCGGAGAGCTCCCCAGCCCAAAATTCCCCAGCCCAAAATTCCCCATCCCAAAATTGCCCATCCCAAAATCCCCCCCATCCCAAAATTCCCCGTCCCAAAATTCCCCCATCCCAAAATCCCCCCCATCCCAAAATTCCCCATCCCAAAATTCCCCCATCCCAAAATCCTCCCCATCCCAAAATTCCCCCCCATCCCAAAATTCCCCCATCTCAGAATCCCCCCACCCCCAAAATCCCCCATCCCCCAAAATCCCTCATCCCAAAATCCTCCCCATCCCAAAATCCCCCCTTCCCCCAAAATCCTCCCATCCCAAAATCCCTCACCCCCAAAATGCCCCACCCCCCATCCCCCCATCCCCAAAATCCCCCATCCCCAAAATCCCCCATCCCAAAATTCCCCATCCCAAAATCCCCCCTCGCCAAAATTCTCTCTCCCGGAGTCCCCCCCACTCCCCAAACCCCCCTCCCCAAGCTCCCCCCACTCCCAGCAGTGCCACAGTCGGGCAGGACCCCAAATCCCCAAAACCCCAAAACCCCAAAGCCCAGACCCCCACTCACGGCCGCGCTTCAGCGGGGCTGAACCCCAAAACCCCACATCCCCATGACCCCAAATCCCCCCAAACCCCACTCCCAGCTGTGCCGCAGTGGGGCAGAACCCAAAACCCCAAAACCCCAAATCCCCCCCAAACCCCAAAGCCCACTCCCAGCCGTGCTGCAGTGGGGCAGAACCCCAAAACCCCAAAACCCCAAATCCCCATGACCCCAAATCCCCTCACGGCCGTGCTTCAGCGGGGCTGAACCCCAAAACCCCCAAATCCCCAAAACCCCAAATGCCCGTGACCCCAAACCCCCCTCACGGCTGTGCCGCAGCGGGGCTGAACCCCAAACCCCCAAATTCCCATGACCCCAAATCCCCAAACCCCCACTCCCAGCAGTGCTGCAGCGGGGCAGGACCCCAAAACCGCAAAACCCCAAATCCCCAAAACCCCAAAACCCCGTGACCCCAAAACCCCAAAACCCCAAATGCCCGTGACCCCAGACCCCACTCACGGCCGTGCTGCAGCGGGGCTGAACCCCAAAACCCCCAAATCCCCAAAACCCCAAATCCCCATGACCCCAAATCCCCAAACCCCCACTCCCAGCAGTGCTGCAGCAGGGCAGGACCCCAAAACCCCAAAACCCCAAATCCCCGTGACCCCAAACCCCAAATCCCCCCAAACTTCACTCCCAGCAGTGCCGCAGCGGGCCAGGACCCCAAAACCCCAAACCCCAAATCCCCAAAACCCCAAAACCCCCCAAACTTCACTCCCAGCAGTGCCACAGTGGGGCAGAACCCCAAAACCCCATGACCCCAAATCCCCATGATCCCAAACCCCTAAACCCCAAAACCCCAAATCCCCATGACCCCAAACCCCAAAGCCCACTCCCAGCCGTGCTGCAGCGGGGCAGGACCCCAAAACCCCAAACCCCAAATCCCCAAAACCCCAAAACCCCCCAAACTTCACTCCCAGCAGTGCCACAGTGGGGCAGAACCCCAAAACCCCATGACCCCAAATCCCCATGATCCCAAACCCCTAAACCCCAAAACCCCAAATCCCCATGACCCCAAACCCCAAAGCCCACTCCCAGCCGTGCTGCAGCGGGGCAGGACCCCAAAACCCCAAAACCCCAAATCCCCATGACCCCAAATCCCCCCAAACTTCACTCCCAGCAGTGCCACAGTGGGGCAGAACCCCAAAACCCCAAACCCCAGACCCCAAAACCCCAAAACCCCAAACCCCAGAGCCCAGACCCCACTCACGGCCGTGCCGCAGCGGGGCAGGAACATTCCCAGCACGAAGGCGCCCAGCAGGGGCCCGCTGATCACCCCCATGACCGTGAAGGAGCCCTGGGGGGGCACGGCCTTTGGGGTTTTGGGGTTTTTGGGGTCTTTGGGGTCTTTGGGGTCTGAGGGGTCTGAGGGGTTTTGGGGCTCTTTGGGGGTTTTGGGTTCTTTGGGGTTTTGGGGCTCTTTGGGGTCTTTGGGGTCTGAGGGGTTTTGGGGCTCTTTGGGGGTTTTGGGTTCTTTGGGGTCTTTGGGGTCTTTGGGATTTTGGGGCTCTTTGGGGTCTCTGGGGTCTGAGGGGTCTGAGGGGTTTTGGGGCTCTTTGGGGTTTTTGGGTTCTTTGGGATTTTGGGGCTCTTTGGGGTCTCTGGGGTCTGAGGGGTCTTTGGGGTCTGAGGGGTTTTGGGGCTCTTTGGGGGTTTTGGGTTCTTTGGGGTCTTTGGGGTCTTTGGGATTTTGGGCCTCTTTGGGGTCTCTGGGGTCTGAGGGGTCTGAGGGGTTTTGGGGCTCTTTGGGGTTTTTGGGTTCTTTGGGGTTTTGGGGCTCCTTGGGGTTTTTGGGGCTCTTTGGGGTCTCTGGGGTCTTTGGAGTCTGAGGGGTCTTTGGGGTCTTTGGGCTCTTTGGGGTCTGAGGGGTCTTTGGGGCTCTTTGGGGTTTTTGGGGTCTTTGGAGTCTGAGGGGTCTTTGGGGCTCTTTGGGATTTTGGGGGTCTTTGGGGTCTTTGGGGTCTGAGGGGTCTGAGGGGTTTTGGGGCTCTTTGGGGGTTTTGGGTTCTTTGGGATTTTGGGGCTCTTTGGGGTTTTTGGGGTCTTTGGGGTCTGAGGGGTCTGAGGGCTCTTTAGGGTCTTTGGGATTTTGGGGCTCTTTGGGGTCTTTGGGGTCTGAGGGGTCTGAGGGGTCTTTGGGGTCTGAGGGGTCTTTGGGGCTCTTTGGGGCTCTTTGGGGTTTTTGGGGTCTTTGGGGTCTCTGGGGTCTTTGGAGTCTGAGGGGTCTTTGGGGTCTTTGGGGTCTTTGGGATTTTGGGGGTCTTTGGGGTCTTTGGGGTCTGAGGGGTCTGAGGGGTTTTGGGGCTCTTTGGGGTTTTTGGGTTCTTTGGGATTTTGGGGCTCTTTGGGGTCTCTGGGGTCTGAGGGGTCTTTGGGGTCTGAGGGGTTTTGGGGCTCTTTGGGGGTTTTGGGTTCTTTGGGGTCTTTGGGGTCTTTGGGATTTTGGGCCTCTTTGGGGTCTCTGGGGTCTGAGGGGTCTGAGGGGTTTTGGGGCTCTTTGGGGTTTTTGGGTTCTTTGGGGTTTTGGGGCTCCTTGGGGTTTTTGGGGCTCTTTGGGGTCTCTGGGGTCTTTGGAGTCTGAGGGGTCTTTGGGGTCTTTGGGCTCTTTGGGGTCTGAGGGGTCTTTGGGGCTCTTTGGGGTTTTTGGGGTCTTTGGAGTCTGAGGGGTCTTTGGGGCTCTTTGGGATTTTGGGGCTCTTTGGGGTCTTTGGGGTCTGAGGGGTCTGAGGGGTTTTGGGGCTCTTTGGGGTTTTTGGGTTCTTTGGGATTTTGGGGCTCTTTGGGGTCTTTGGGGTCTGAGGGGTCTGAGGGGTTTTGGGGCTCTTTGGGGGTTTTGGGTTCTTTGGGATTTTGGGGCTCTTTGGGGTTTTTGGGGTCTTTGGGGTCTGAGGGGTCTGAGGGCTCTTTAGGGTCTTTGGGATTTTGGGGCTCTTTGGGGTCTTTGGGGTCTGAGGGGTCTGAGGGGTCTTTGGGGTCTGAGGGGTCTTTGGGGCTCTTTGGGGCTCTTTGGGGTTTTTGGGGTCTTTGGGGTCTCTGGGGTCTTTGGAGTCTGAGGGGTCTTTGGGGTCTTTGGGCTCTTTGGGGTCTCTGGGGTCTTTGGGGCTCTTTGGGGTTTTTGGGGTCTTTGGAGTCTGAGGGGTCTTTGGGGCTCTTTGGGATTTTGGGGCTCTTTGGGGTCTTTGGGGTCTGAGGGGTCTGAGGGGTTTTGGGGCTCTTTGGGGTTTTTGGGTTCTTTGGGATTTTGGGGCTCTTTGGGGTCTTTGGGGTCTGAGGGGTCTGAGGGGTTTTGGGGCTCTTTGGGGTCTTTGGGTTCTTTGGGGTCTTTGGGATTTT